>NC_056746.1:902616830-902681223 GCF_019279795.1 Protopterus annectens
CTTTGCATCTGTTTCCCTCGATTCTTGCTCACCTTGCCCATCAAGGCACCATCCAGTTTGTCCGTCCAGACCAACTAGGGAGAGAATTCTACGGTAGAATGTTTCTTGTTCAAAGGCAAGATGGTCCTTTGAGGCCTATATCAGATCTTTCCGTATCCTAGTAGTGCCTTTTCTCAGAATGCTATCCCTACCTGCTCTCCTTCCCCTGGTCCCTCCTCAAGCCTTCTAAGGTTCTCTGGATCCCAGGGATGCATACCTGCATACCCCTATTTATCCTCACTTCAGGAAGTTTTTGCATTTCTGTGTGGGTTCTTTGTACTTCGTGTACTGCCTTGCCCTTTGGCCTTTCTACTGCATCAAGGGTATTCACAAAGTGGCCAGCCCCAGCTCTTGCCTATTTAAGGCTAAAAGGCCTACAAGTCTACCCATACTTGAACAATCTGCTGTTTCTGGCCAACAGTCCAGACTTGTTAACCTGTCATCTGAACATAGCTATTCCCTTTCTACCGGCCCTGGGTTTCTCAATAAATTTTTAAAAATCCTCCCTTTCACCAAGTCAGGATCTTACATTCCTGGGGTGCAGGTTCTGCACAGACTTGATGTTTTTTCTTCATGTGGAGAAAGTAACTTAACTCAAGACCTTCATGGAGGCCCTTCTGCTGCTTCCTTCCATCATGGCCAGGGAATTTATCAGTTTGCTGGGGTTCATGGCCTCCACTATTCTCATGCTGCCCTTTGCAAAGCTACACTTAAGGAAGTTCTGGTTGTTTATAAAGGCAGTTTGGTTCCAGCATCCTCATCCCTTAGATGTCTTGATTCCCCTTCTCCCCTGTCTGAAAAAGTTTCATTTGTGGATGCAGCAACTCGGTCAGAATCTTGGCCTCCTCAGAAACCTCAGCCAGTTAAGCAACTCTTCACAGGCATCTCAGACTTGGGTTGGGGAGTAACCTTTGCTTCCAGGAAAGTTCAGGATCTGTGGTCCCCTTCTCAAAGGAAGGAACATATCAACGTCAGGGAAATGAGGGGTCTAATTCTAGCTCTACAGACCTTCCACTCTGTTTCAGCCAGGACCTCTCAAGATCCTCATGGACAATACCACACTCCTTTACTCCTTTGGTACTTACGCAGGGGGCACAAAGTCTTATCTTGTGTCACCTGGCAATCTAGGCTTGGGAATTGGCTACTCCGTACAAAGTGACACTGCATTCTGTGCACCTTCCCTCAGCTCAGATCTTTGTGGCAGATGCATTAAGCAGATTTATGATACAATCTCACGAGTGGCTGCTTCATAGGGATGGTGTTCCTGGATCTAGTTCACCGGTGGGGTACTCCAGAACTAGATCTTTTTGCCTCCCTTATGAGCAGACAACTTCCTCACCTTTGTGCAAGGGTCCCTCACCCTCAAGTGTGTGGAAGGTGGACGCTCCGTCTTTCTCATGGAAGGGGGATGTTTCTCTGTGCATTCCCCTTTATTCAGAAAGTCCTGTTGAAAATTCTACAGGAGAAACCCAAAATCTTGCTAGCGACCCCCTTTTGGCCAAGACAGCACTTGTTCCCTCTTCTGCAGTTATCCAAGGGTCATCAGTACAAGTTACCTCACCAGATAGACCTGCTCCCTCAGGACAAGGGGTCATTGATTCACCCCCATGTGTCATCCCTACAGCTAACCTTATGGGTGATCACCTTTTAATCCCTTTCAGGCACCTTTTTTCAAAGGATGTGCTACGGGTTTTGCAGGAGGCCATGAAACCCAGTACTAGAAAATCTGACCTTTCCAAGTGGAGAAGACTTTCTATTTTGTGCCAAAAAAGGAAAGAAGATTCCTTTGGTGCGGACATTCCCTTAGTACTTTCTTACCTGTGTGAGTTGCTCAACAGTGGTCTTTCCTACTCCTCGGTTAAAGTCCATTTTTCTGCTTTGTCTGCCTGTTTGCCTTTAACTGCCCCCTTATCTTCCAGGCTAGAAGTCTAGCTTTTTCTTAAAGGCATCCTGCATTTAAGAGTGCCCCTCCCCCCTCAGGAAACCAGTTCCTCCTCGATATCTCAACTGTGTTTTAGAAAAACTTAACTCAGGCCCCTTTTGAACCAGCAGCTTCTGGTTCTCTAAAGTTCTGCACATGGAAAACTGTGCTCCTAGTAGCCCTAACCTCTGCTAGAGAGTGGTCTCTGAGGCATTTATGGCTTCTCCCCTTTCCTAGTTTTTCATAGGGACAGAGTATCCTTGAGAACTAATCCAAGTGTCATGCTCAGAGTGATGAATGAGTTGTCTCTTAGTCAGTCCACCCAGTTGCCTACCTTTTCCCCTTCACCACAATCCCCCAGTGAGAGGATTTTGTTCATAGACCACTTAGATTTTATTTTGACAAAACTAAGTCCATTAGGAGGTCTGACCAACTTTTTGTTTCTTTTCATCCGCGGGCTCTGGGTTTGCTTGTATCCAAACAATTTCCTCTCTTAAGACTATTGTGTTTTGCTATGAATTCCATGAGAAGTCTTTATCGGCATCTGTTAAGGCCCATTCCACTAGATCAGTGGAATTCTCAGGGGCCTTATTTAAATGTCTAGATGCTCATTCCATCCTGGAAGCTGCCACCTGGTCATCTGTTCATACCTTTACGAAACATTAGAAATTGGACACTGTTTCCAGGTCCAGGGCAGGTTTTGCCAGGGCAATTCTGCATGGATTTCTTTAAAGTGCTTCCTCTTAGCTTTTCTATACCCTGTCCTCCTCTCTGGGTTCCCTTTCAGTTTTTGCACTCCCCCATATGTAAAAATGCTGCAACATTGAATAGAAGGACATAGAATAGTTGTGTAAAATCTTACCTTAACCGTAGATGTCCTTCTGTTCTGTGTTGCAGTATTCTGTCCCTCCCGCCTTCCCCCTACAACTTGCTTTTTCCTAGGATGATCTCTTTAGGCTCCTTTTGGACTCTCTTCCTTATGGGGCTTTCTTATTCCGAAGATTGTACGTGTGGACGTCCTTTTTATGGCTGACATTGTGTGTGCCTTTGTGGGACATGCCATATACAAGGAGTGGCTCTAAACTTGTGTACAGGCCGGACGTTGGGTCGATGGATGGAATACAGTCCATATTGTACTGCAACATGGAAGAGAAGGACATCTACAGGTATGGTAAGATTTTACGCAGCTATTCTTTCTGTGTAGACAAGATAAAGCAATGCAGGATATCTGATCACCTTTTTATTGCTTTTGCCAAGGGCAGGGAAAGAAAATCGGCCAGTAAATGGTTTCAAAATAGGTAGCTCATTACAGTGCTTTCTTACACGCTGCCCATGCTAAGCCTATTCCAGGACTAGTGAGAGTCTATTTTTACCAAGGCCTCAGCTACCACCACATCTTGCCTAATGGGATACTAACTAGGCCATCTTGGGAGCAACTATCTGATCCTCATTGCAAACATTTGCCAAACATTATTACTTAGCTAGCATTTTATGTATTTTTTTATTTTTTTCAGTTTAACCAGGAAAGTCCATTGGGCCAAGGTAGCCCATTTGCAATGGAGGCCCAAGGAGTAAAGCTCCAGACAGAAAGACAATATTAAAAAATATTAGTACAGCATATAAGAGCAACAATTTAACTTCAGTATGCAGAAAGACAGCATTATAAAAACATTGCAATATACGAGGTAAGTCAACCTCTTATAAAATATTTATTTAGTACAACATAATTTTAGACAAAGGAATTTAAGCAGTGGCAGAGTTTTGAGTAGGATAAAATTGAGATATAGGTATCAGGATCCAGGTAGGATGGGTACAGGAGCACTTCCAGAGAGTGGAGAGGTGAGAGTGGAGTAAGGTTGTAAAGGAAGGGAGATTCTGGGTAGTTCTGATGTAAGGGGGAAGAGAATTCCATAATCTAGCAAGGGAGAATGATGGTAGTAGTTGCCCTCGTGAATGTAAAGGCTTGTAAAGTTCCAAGAGATTCCGATTTGTCGATCTAAGTGTTCTGTGTAGCTGGTGAAGTTTTAAGGAAAGGACATTTGGCCATCTGCAGGGCTAGGTGTAGGCGTTGTCATAGTCATAGGGTCCCATGTCCCTTGCCCCTCAAACAGGCCAGCCACCTTTTGTTATGTAAGCTTTGGGCGTCATCCTAAGAGTCAGTACTGCATCAGTGAATTAGAGCATAGTACATTTGTTCCTGGAGGGGTAACATAATTGTAGCTGTTGTAGTATCTCCACTGTTGCAATAGCAGTCCTTTATTTTCCTTGATGTCTGGGATATCTGTGTTGAGGTGGGCTCCTTGCCTAGCCCATTTCTACCTTCTCTTTCTATCTTCTCTGTTATCTTCCACCAAGGATGAGCCATCCCTGGTTGGGGGTTATGCTGTGGTTCTAGGGAACATACTTGTATCTGTTGGGGCAAAAATGATCTAAAGGTGGTCCTGGCCAAATGTCCCTTTATACCATTGACATTACAGCGTTGTGAGAAAGAGTCTGCCAGGCATGATGAGAGGCAAGGTGAGGAGCACTGGAAGCTGGGCTATTTTGTCTTCTGCAGGCAAGAATCCCCAGAGTCATTACCATAAAAGTGAGTGTACTGGAGCATCTGCAGTTATGGTAACTTAACATAATGGTACTTTCTCCCCCATCTGTAAATAAATTGGGCTCCCTTATCCGCCATTAGTCTTGGACCTTTCTGCTAGATCACTGGGGCACATTAGTTGCACTTGAGTCTCAGCAACCTTGAGTTGATTGCTTGGGAGTTTGTGTCCATGATCCCCCACAGGGATCACAACCCATCAAACGTCCTGACTATTCTGCAAGAGCTAACAAACCTGTGGCAAAAAATTCTTACTGGGCAGATGGAACAGGTTCTATTCATGATGTATGTTTGCCCAAATCACCACAGAAAGAGCTTTAATAGAGCAGCTTTTCAGTTACTTAACCATTTTTCTTGAAGCAGCACTGGTATATGTTTGCAGAAGTGCATCCTTCAGTCATTTTAGCTTGCTTATCTACAGATGATCCTCCTTTCTGCTTGTCTTGTGGTTATATCACCCCAGAACTGTAAGTTAGAACAGGAGAAGCAAATATATCTATTGAACTTTATTCTTAGATGTCAGAACAGTCTTCAGTGTCAGTTTGTCTCCTGATGTATTAATGCTTTATTCTCATTTGTTCATGTTTTGTTGCGGACCCCTCATTTATTCCCAAATATTAATACAGCCCCTCTGCCAGAGTTCCTTTATATCACATTCCTCTTCTAAGTTATTTTCTTGGTGCTGCATTCCTTTTTTAAGAATGTTGCTTTTGCACTTGAATGAAGAACAAATGTCAGTCTTGTATCATCTGAGAAAGTTTTAACCATTTCTAGTTGCGCTGTCTATTTCTCATATGATTAACTATACAGATGTTTTTCGTGTTTCACTGTTGCAGTCATCACATTTGAGTTATCTGACTGCAGGTAGCCATCAGCCGGCCTGAATATCAGTCTTGGGTCCTGCGTCGGATGCTGTCTCTTACATGATGTCAGGTCGTCGGGGGTATAAAGCATGCAGCCGACACCATTACATCAGTCTTTCTTGCCGTGCGGTGCCCAAAGCAGAAGCAGTTCGCAAGTGCCGGTTGACCAACTCCTGAAATTTTCGTTTTCGAGTTTCAGAACCAAAGTCTTCAAAAAAGCTAAGTACCCCATTGGGAATCCTTTTTTTTTGCTCTAAACTGATGTCAGTAAAAGTTAACAATTGTATTACCTGTGGAAAGCAAATACCTCATAAAGATTTTCATTCGTACTGCATTCCTTGCTTAGGCCCAGACCACGACGTCCCTCGCTGTCTGTTTTGTGCCTTATTCAATCCTCGAACTATTTGTCATCTGTTAATTTTTGCATCAAAATATTTCGATACTGTCTCTAATTATCCAGAAATGGCTTCAGTAAGCCATCTGACTACCAACATTTCGAAAAAAACGTAAAGATAAAGACAGACTGCATAGGTCCAAAGCTGCCTGGGATGCTTCCGATAAGATGGTCGCCAGTTCACCAGTACTTAGTGAGGCGCTTTCGCAGCCCCTGATACCCACTACTTCAGATTCGCAGGTCTCTGCTGAGACCCATTTGGAGTCCAGTATGCCGCGAGATGCTTCTTTGACTATGGAACCTGCGTATGTCTCTGATGGGTCTGGAGCCGCTGTGCAGGCACTGGCTTCTGAGGGCGTATTCAGGCCTACTGACTTGCATTTCAAATCAACGCCCTCTTCTTCTTTAAGGCCTAAAACTCGACCCACGCCTAAAAAAACGATGTCCAAACCGCATGGTCAGGCCCATATGCCTAAAAAACAAATAAGAATGGCTGAAGATCTTATTACTTTAATTGGGGTAAGCCAGCCTTCACCCTCTGAGACCTAGAACTGATTTTCTTTCTAATTCTTCTTATCAGGATTCTGAAGTTTGTTTCTTCTGATTAACAGGATTTGCCCTTATCTACCTATGAGGATTCTGATGCAGAGGACTCCATACCCTTTGCTTCCCCTCCAGAAGATTTTCCTTTTGGTGAAACCTTTTACACTCTTATGGAGCATTTCCGCTGGGAAACCCAGGATTACTCTGACTCCAAAAAGAGGCTTAGGGAATTCTTACTCCTACCTCAACACAGTACTTTAGCTATCCCTTCTGTCCTGGACATTGTAGAGGATGCCTTCTTGAAATCTAGCCTGGCCCCAGACACTTTACCTCCGGCTTTCAGGAAACCTGACCGGTATTAGAGTACCTGACTCTCACAAGTTCCTCTTCAAGAATCCTACTGTGGACCCAGATACCATTTCACAGGGACCTAAAGGCATTAAGGCTACTACTGCCAAAAACCCTACCCCCTCTGATAGAGATTCCAGGACCCTGAACAGATGGGGAAAGAAGGTATACACTTCTGCTACTTTGGCCATTAGGGCCTTAAACTGCCAGTTTCATATGTTAAAATATCAGCAGCATATTATTGGACTACTTAAACAGAAAATGATATACATTCCTGACTGTGCTGAAAATAAAGAATTACAGGATTTAATGCATTCTGCTGAACAAGTTGGTAAACATACTTTGCAATGTGGTTTTGACTCTTTAGAAGCATCGTGCAGGGCTGCTGTTACTGGGTCTGTTCTTAGAAGGCATGCTTGGCTTAAGGAGCAAAATTTGCCAGATCATGTTAAAGCTAAATTACTGGAAGCGCCTTTAAACCAAGACCGCCTGTTTGGCAACAAAGCAGAAATAGTACTTAAAAAGATGGAGGAAAAAGCTAAATCTATGCAAACTGTTAGATTTCCTGCAAGTACAACCTCCCAGATTTAGTAAACATTGGCCTTCTAAGAATAGGTCTTTTCCTGTCTCTTCCAGGCCTTCTCAGTCAATACCCAGGAACAGCAGACCACCTAGGCTACAGTCTCAAGGTACTCACAGGCCTAAGCAGTGGGGGACACCCACTTCAAAGCTGGAAGTAGTAAGACACCCCCCTATGGAAAACTGTCAAGACTTAACCTTAAATCTTCCAAGCCCTGCTCAACTGGGTGCTCCCTTTGGAGGAAAGCTTGCCCTGCATGCAATAAACTGGGAACTCATTACCCAGGACAAATGGGTTTTAAATATAGTTTCCCAAGGATACAGATTCCACTTCCACACCTTACCAACCCCAAACGGTTGTCCAGACCTTCTCCCAAATCATTGGGCAAAGGCTCAACAGCAGGTTCTCTCTTCTAAGTATCAAGGCTATTCAGCCTGTCCCAGCAGAAGAAAGGGGACAAGGTTTTTACTCGAGACTTTTCCTGGTACCCAGAAAAAAACGCTCCTGGCATCCTATCCTGGACCTGTCTATTCTAAGCACCTTTTTGGTAATCCCAAAATTCAAAATGCTGACTCTTCATCAGCTGCTTCCCATGCTAGGCAGAGATGCCTGGTTGGCAACCTTGGACTTAAAGGAAGCTTACCTGCACATTCCAATCTAGGAATCCTGCAGGAAATACCTACGCTTCAGAGCAGGCTACATGCACTATCGGTTCTCTGCACTTCCCTTTGGCTTATCTACTGCACCCAGGGTATTCACACATGCCTAGTTCCAGTCATTGCATTCTGTAGGCAAAGAAATATTCAAATATAGCCATACCTGGACGATTGTCTAATTCAGGCAGAAAGCCAGAATATGCTACTAAATCATCTGGCATTTGTAAAGAAACTCCTAACCTCACTGGGGTACACCATAAACGAAAATAAATCTCATCTAGTACCCTGCCAACAAATTGTATTCCTGGGAGCAAGCTTGAACACACACCTTCCCAGATGACATACCTCACTCCAGAGAAACAAGTTTATTTGACAGCCTACTTCAAACAACTGGTCACAAAGACTCCGCTTTCTGCAAGGAAAGCCTTGCAAGCCCTGGGGTTCATGGCCTCTTGCATCCTTCTAATTCCATATGCAAGACTGCATATGAGGAAACTACAATAGTACCTAGAAAGCCTATGGTGTCAACTTTCTCAGGACCTGGAATCAATAATTCCTATCATTCCTTGTATAAAGACAGAGTTCCTTTGGTGGGCAGAGGCCTGCTACCACAACAAGGGACTGTCATTCACTCTACCCCCTGCAGCCCAAACCCTAACAACAGACTCATCAGACTATGCATGGGGGGCTCACTTGACAGGGCAGTGCATTCAGGCCAACTGGAACCAGAGTCAAATGCACCTGCATATCAATCAAAAAGAAATGTTAGCTGTACAGAATTCTCTGACAGCCTTCAAGGACCACATTCTTACAGGACAATTATTGGTAAAGACAGACACCACCACTGTTATGTGGTTCATAAGCAGGGGGGACCCCAGTTGTACCCTTCTGCAGACTAGCCATAGCTCTGTGGAACACAGCTTGAGCTACCAAGTGCACATACAAGCTTAATTCCTGCCAGGCAGTCTAAAGTCACTGGCAGACGACCTAAGCAGAAATCTCATGGACCCACACGAGTGGAAACTGGAACCAAAGATGTTCAACATTTTGAGAAACAAATGGGGGAACCCAGAGATAGACCGAACCAAAGATACGCAAGGAAGACAAGGTGCACGGATTAAACCATTACAGTATTAAATCCAAAAGAATATCCAGCACATGGGAAAGATAAAAATATTAAGTAATTTAATGTGGCAAAACCCATAAGTACAATAAAGCAAACCGGTTTCGGCTGAAAGATTATAGCCTTCTTCAATGCAACAAAAATGTATTCAATGGGACAAACCCTTGCTGCTGCTTGTATATCTCACCGAGTTAAATTAATCTATCAATTAATCTAAACCAGGACTTGCTTAACTAATTCAAGCCTGGTTTGAATAAAGCACCTAGCCTAATAATCCAAGCAGATTCTCTTTGATTTAATACATTGTGCCATGAAGATTTACAGGACCTGTTTGTCTCCCCACAGAACTACCAATTGAACAAATTCTGCCCACAGACAAGCTTGGAAAGTGGATGCTTTGTCCTTCACCTGGGAAAGCCTCTCAGTTTATGCCTTTCCCCCTCTGCCTCTCCTCTCGAAAGTTCTGCTAAAGATCAAACAGGACAAACCAAGGATAATACTGATTGCACCAGACTGACCACGCCAGCACTGGTACACCCCCTCTTGCGCAGTATGTCACTGATGGAACCATGGCACCTGCCTCAGACCCCTTCCCTGCTGTCCCAGCAGGAGGGCCAGATTCTGCACCCCAAGCTTCAAACCCTGAACCTTGCAGCCTGGCTAATTACCTGAGCTCTCCAATAGCCTCCCTCAGTAAGCAGGTGCTAGGTGTCATTCTGGAGACAAGGAGGCCTAGTACTAGAAAATCCTATGCTGAAAAGTGGAAAAGATACTGTTCCTGTAGCCAGACTCAAGGGATGGGCAGAACAGTGCCCAGCTTACCACACATTCTTGAATAATTAACAGAGATACTCCACAAGGGCCTTTCCTTCTCATCAATTAAAATTCATACCTCAGCCATTTCAGCACAGTATAATACTGATCCACCCCTCTACTCTCATCCCCCTGCTGAAGCAATTCCTCAGAGGGGCCATAAATTTAAGACCACCCAGGAGAGCATCTACTCCAGCCTGGGACCTTAACTTTGTATTGGAGAAGCTCACTCTACCTCCGTTTGAGCCAGCTGCAACTGCAGAGTTGAAATTCCTTTCTTGGAAAACAGTCTTCCTTCTAGCCATCACTTCAGCAAGAAGACGGGGTGTCTAATTTACAGGCCCTCATGGCTGTGGAGCCTTTAATCATGTTCCATGCAGACAGGGTGTCCCTCAGGACCCAACCCTTCCTTTATGCCCAAGGTGGTATCCATTGTGGCCCTTAATCAGTCCATTCATTTGCCAACCTTTTCTAATCCACAGAACAAAGGAGAACAAATACTGCACTCTTTGGAGTCAGCATTCTCACAGCCTGGAAACAATGATTCCTATCATACTTTTCCTACGTCTGGAGTTCCTCTGGTGGACAGAGGCCTGCCACAAAAACAAGGGACTACCATTCACACTACCCCCTGCTGCCCAAACCCTAACTACAGATGCATTAGACTATGCATGGGAGGCTTATTTGGCAGGGAAGTGCATTCAAGGCAAATGGAACTCAAATTAAATGCACCTACATATTAATCAAAAGTAAATGTTAGCTGTATGGAATGCTCTGACAGCCTTCAAGGACTACATTCTTCCAGGACAACTAATGGTAAAGACTGACACCACGGTTATGTGGTACATAAGCAAGCAGGGGGGTACACATTCCTACTCCCTCTGCAGACTAGCTGTGGCATTGTGGAACACAGCCTTGAGCTACCAAGTGCACCTACAAGCTCAATTCCTGCCAGGAAAATTGAATACACTGGCAGACGGACTAAGCAGAAACCTCGTGGACCCACACAAGTGGAAACTGGAACCAAGGATTTTCAACCTATTGACAAGTGAATGGGGAAGCCCAGACTTAGATCTATTTGCCTCCCCCCAGAACTACCAGTTGGACAAGTTTTGCACAAGGACTCCCCACAAACAAGCCTGGAAAGTGGATGCTCTGTCCTTAAGCTGGAAAAAACTATCAGTCTATGCCTTCCCCCCGCTGCCTCTGCTTTCCAAAGTTCTACTAAAAGTCAAACAGGACAATCCAAGGATGATCTTTATTGCTCCAGACTGGCTGCACCAACACTGGTTGCACTCCTGCGCAGTGTGTTGCAGTTATCTCCATGGCACCTGCCTCAGACTTCTTCCCTGCTGTCTCAGCAGGAGAACCAAATTCTGCACCCTCAGCTTCCAACATTGAACCTTGCAGCCTGGCTAATCACTTCAATTCACCCCTATCATCCCCTCTGCAAACCTGTGATGCATGTCATCTTAGAGGCAAGGAGACCTAGTACTAGAAAATCTTATGCTGAAAAATGGAAAAGATTCTGTGTCTGGAACCAATCTAAAGGGATGAGCACAGCGGCACCCAATTTACCTCATATTTTGCATTACTTATCTGAGATGCTTCACAAGGGCTTGTCCTTTTCTTCCATTAAAATCCATGCCTCAGCCATTTCAGCTCATTATAACACAGAGCCTCCCCTCTTCTCTCATTCTCTGCTTAAGCAGTACCTCAGAGGGGCCAAAAACTTGGGAGCGCTCCAACCCCTGCCTGGGACTTCAACTTTTTATTGGAGAAACTCACTACCTCCTTTCAAGCCAGCTGCTACTGCAGACTTAAAATTTCTTTCTTGGAAAACAGCTTTCCTTTTAGCAATCACTTCAGCTAGAAGGATATCTGAATTACAGGCTCTGATGGCAGTGGAGCCTTTCATCATCTTTCATGCGGACAGGGTGTCACTCAGGACTAATCCATCCTTCATGCCCAAGGTGGTATCCAGTGTGACTCTTAATCAGTCCATTCATTTGCCAACCTTTTTCCCAATCCACAGAACAAAGGGGAACAGATTCTGCATTCCTTGGATGTGCACAGACAACTTAGATTCTATTTGGACAGGACTAAACCTCGAAGAAAATTGGATCAACTGCTAATAGCATTTGCTGCAGGGGCAGAGGGGAAGGCCATTTCAAAACAAACTTTTTTTAAATGGATAAGCCATTGCATTGATTTCTGCTATAAGCACCATGGAAAACCTATCCCCCAGGGAATCAGATCTCACTCCACCAGGGCTGCATCTACTTCTGCAGCCTTTCTCAGAGGTGTTCCTACCAGGGACAATCCTAGAAGCTGCTACTTGGAGTTCTGTACATACTTTCACCAAACATTATCATTTGACAATTTTCTGTAAATCCAGAGCTGGCTTTGCCACTGCTGTCTTGCAGGGCCTTATTGCTGGCCCTAATGCTATATAAACTCCTCCTCCCAACCATAGCTTTGGGAATCTACCTAAATGTAATGACTGTAACAGTGGAACACGAAGAGCATAGTACAGTTGTGTACACTTACCATAAATGGAGATGTTCAAGTGTATTCACTGTTGCAGTTCTAGTTACCCTCCCTCCAGCCCCCTAACTTCTACTGGCTATATCTCTACTTTCCTTTACTATGCTTAAAAGCCTTTTTGGTGTATTTGCTTTTTTGTTGGAGGTATACCTTTGTGTTTTTATGTTTATTTGGTCCCCATTGGGGGGGCACCTGACATCTGAGGCAAGAAAAACTGATGTAGTGACGTTGGCTGCATGTTTTATACCCCTGACGACCTGACGTCATGGAAGAAGGGACAGCAACCGACGCAGGACCCAAGACTATGTTAATCAGGCCGACTGAGGCAACCTGCAAGCAGATTACCCAAATGTAATGACTGCAGCAGTGAATACACTCGAACATCTACATTTATGATAAGTGTACACAACTGTACTTTCTATGGTCACTGGAATGTAACTGATCAGCATAGGGGTGTATCTTTTACGTTTGTAAGATTCCTTTACCTGTGAATGTGTGATGCTGTCGAAGGCTATTTTGTAATCTGTCCTTGCCCCTCTTGGATTCTTTTCCTTTTTACAACTTTGTATTATGGCTTTATTTAGCAGCAAATGATCCTTTGTTCCATATAACTTTCTTTTTTTTTTTTACCTTTTTGTTCTGTTGCCATAATTTATTTTTTTCTAAATGACTGAACTGTGTGTGCATCAATTCCAGTATATAATTTGTTTGTTGGAAGGTTACTGGTTTATAGTTTTTAGGATGGCTTTGCAGGTTCATGTCGCATGTCTAGTGTATGAAATGAGAGACTGAGGCACTGTGAAGAGTTCAAGTTCTATAATTTACATAAACACCTCAGGAGCTGTAACTGGAACATGTATTTAAGCCAACGGATTGACTCGTTACTTAAACACACTCGCATGTGCATCTCTGTACATGCCTGCATTCACACTGGCTGACTATACAAAATGGCACTGATCTTGCACATGCTCAGTAATTGTATATGCACATGCTGACTAGGTACAATACACACACTGATCCTACGTCCTCACTATTTGATTTGTACGACATGCAGTAGGAGAACAAGATATTTTTTAACAAGCTAGATATCACCTCAACATGTAACAACAAATGAACTTGTCCAAGTCGCTGTGCATCTTGAAATGGGTCTGGAAGTTCTACCCGATCTGGTCACATAAAACCTCTGGGTTTAGCAACAGGGACAGTTTCTGGGGATTCTTTTACAACTGGAACTTTGGGGATTGCATCAGGATTATTTGTAGAAAGTACACCGTCCCCTGGAATTTGAACAAGTGTAAAGACATTCTGAGAAATAGTCTCTGGCACAGGCGATCTGCTGCATCACTGGTTCGGAGATTGGTGATAAGCATCTTTGATTCCTTATGAAATCCATTCCATCAGGTTATATGATATATGATCTCAGTTCTTAAAGGTTTTTGATTCCCACTCAGTCATGTGTTAGATATTTGCATTCTCACAATTTCTCCTTGTCTTACTGGTCTAAGAGGTTTGCTGGACCTGTCAGTAGTACAACTTTTGTGACTGACTTTTCCTCAAAAGTTGAGCCTTGAGTACTTTGTTCTTTACATTTGGTACTAACAATTGTTTACTGATCGATAGTTATTCTCGTCTGTCTGGACATTAATCTCTGAGCAGGTGAACCAAGCAAATTATCTTGAGGAATGTTTCTGAGATTAAGTTAAGAAAAACATCAGTTCCTTCTATCTTGGATTTCTCCAACAACTGTTTCACACTTGGAACTGCATGCTCAGCTAATCCATTGGAGTGTGGATTTTCACTACTCAGCAAATTTCTTGAACTGCCGACTTGTAAACTGTGCACCATTGTCAGAAATGACTTTGTGCAGAACTACCATGGACAGAAAAATGTCTGTTCAGTTTTGTAATGACAGCGCTAGACATTAAGTTTAGAAGAAGGTCCATTTCAAACCAATTTTTGTAAGTCTACTAACACCAAGTAATGCTGACCATTTCATTCAAAAATCTCAGCAGCAACCGTCGACCATGGTAATTCAGGAGTCTAGTTTAGCTGTAGTGGTTATTTTTGTTGGTATGGTTTGGTACTGTTGCAAATTGAATATGCTACAGTTTCCTTCTCTGTATCTTTTGACATAGGCCAAAAATACTATGCCTCCTTTTGGTTGAACCAGTACCTGGGTACCACGATGCAAAATCTGGATATATTCCTGTTGTGCTGTAGGAGTTACTTTAGGACCTCATGATGATTCTATCTTACATCATGAGTTCATGTCTGTAAGGAGAATACTTCTGTATGTCAAGTGGTAGACTTGTTTGTCATGCTAGCCAACCTTTACTGATAGTGTTGTAGGTTCTGGAGTATTGGGACTGAGGCTGTTTGATTTCTCAGTTCATAAAAACATGATGAACTAAAATTGTTTGACTTCTATGACTTCAGATTGTGCTTTTTCATTTTTATGCTGTTCTGTTTGTCTGGGTGCTCTTGACAAAGCATCAGCAAGATGGAGATATTTGCCTTTTGTATAGACAATATTGAAATTGAACTTTTGCAATTTTAACATTGTGTTGCAGGCATGCTGGGGTTGTATGTGTTGGCTTTTTCAAAATTGTCACTGGAGGTTGGTGATCAGTTTCTAAACAGGTATATAATCATTGAACTTCGAACACTGCTGCCAAAAGCGGCTTTCCAATTTGTGCATACTGCATTTCAGTTTGGGTTAAAGTTCTGAATGCATAGGCTATTGGTATGTCTTCTTGAAGACGTACAGCACAAAGACCATACTTTGAAGCATCACGAAAGAGTTACAGGTTTGTGAATATTGTAATATCAATGTGGGTGGACTGGCAATTTTCTGTTTCAAAATATCAAATGCTTTTTGGTGGTATTCCAACCAGAACAAGTTTACATTTTTGCGTGTCAGCTCATGTAAGGGTGCTGAAAACTCACTCTGGTCTTGGATGAACTTTGCTAAATAGTTGACCATACCAAGAAAAAGTTGTAAAGATGTGATATTTTCTGAAACTGGCATCTCAAGAACTGCTGCTTGCTTGGACGGATCTGGTTGTAACCCAGAACTGGTAAACAAATGACCTACATAAGTAACTTCTTTCAGCTTGAATTTACATTTCTGTGGATTCAGTTTAAGATCAACTTCATGAGCATGGTCTATAACTTTCCTGAGATTTATGTCATGTTAGTCCCATTGCCCCCTACAACTAAGGTCATCTACTATGATAGTACATGGATAACCAGAAAAAAATTGCTCCATTGCACTTTGAAATACTTCACTGGCAGATTTTATCCCAAGTGGCATTCTCAAGAATCTGCATCTTCCAAATGGTATACTGAAAGTGCTTAACAATGAAGATTTGTGATCCAACAAAATTTGCCAAAGGAAACTTTTTGCATTTAAGACTGAAAAAACATTGACATTTGGCATGAGAGCGGCTGCTACTTCTACTGTGCTGCATATCAGATGATGAGGGCGCTTAAGTGTTTTATTGGAATATCATCTGAGCTTTTCTTATTAGCTATGACCATGGAGGATAGATACCCATTCAGTATGTTCTTTTTTACACCTAAATTCACCATTTTGTTTAGCTCTGCTTTTACTTTGCGCTGCATTGCTACCAGAATCTTCCTTGCTGGTCTGACAACTGGACTTAGTTCATGGTTTACCTGCATGGAATATGTGACTGTAAGTTTGCCAAGCTCGTCTGTGAAAATATCAGCATATTCAGTAAAAATATTCTGTGTAAAACTATTGTTCAGATTTGTCTGGTGGACCTCTCTATTCAGTGAAATCAGACCCATTCTCAAACTGTCTTTGAGGCCTTAGCGACTGCACATGTCTTTTGACTATGTAAAACTGCAAGTCATAGCTGTTCCCAGTAGAATGGGATGTGAGAACTACTGCACAGTTTGGATCTCTACACCACCATAAGCAATTAGTTTTACACACTTTGCTGAATCAAGTTTCTCACCAGTTCTTAACTTTAGCAAACATTTGTGTTGATACAACATTGCACTTGGATCCAGTGTCTACTTTAAGCTGTACAGGTTTCCATTAATTCGAACAGTATAAAATATTTCACTTTTTGCTGCCAACTGCTGTTTCTACAATTACAGAGATGCCATCAACGTAGAAAGTTTGCTCACTGCTCTCTGTCTGATCTAGTTGCTTCTTCGGATGCTCTCTTTTAATCAAAGTATGTGCACTTGTGACTTGCAAAGCCTTTTGAAGTTATCCCACTTTTTAAATTTCTGACATTGCTGACCAAAAGCTAAGCACTTCTCTCATTTAGGTTCAAGACTGCCACCACAATTGACAGTTAATAAGGTGGTTGTTGTGGCCCCATTCGATTTATCATTAGGGTTAGAAGCTGCCACACACTATGGTTTATATCTCCGTTTGCACCCAACCTTATGTTGCGCACTTGCAACACTGCATGCACATTGTTCTTATTCGTAAGCAATATGTTTTTCTGTAATCTCGTGTATTTGACAAATCTCAATGGCATTGCTCAGTGTTAAATCACAGTCTTGAAGCAAAATCTTCCTCACTGCATCAACACCACACACATGCCTGTCTTCTATCAGCTCATCTCTCATATCACCAAATCTGAACATTTTTGCTTTATTTCTTAAGTTGGTAATATATGCTGCTATAGTTTCACCAAGCTTTTGATTTCTTGTGTAAAACATGTGCCTTCCCGTTGTAATATTCGTTTGAGGGTTACACATTTCTCTAAATTTGTTTCAAGCGCTCAGGGTCTTCCCGCGTTTCGGCCTGTATCACAATATGCTGATTCTCCCCTTCCCCGCATACACGCCAGATGCATACATAAATGAATGTTCCCTCTCAATGGCTTCCGACCCAGCTAAATTAAGAAGTGTGAAATCTCTTGTATATGCATCTTTATCAGAAAATGCAGCTTGTATGAAAATACCATAATCTGATTTCAATCGTCATGTAATCCTTGACTGTGGGCTCTGTTCTGAGCCTCGGAACCCACTCAGCCGTTTACTTCAGCTTGCGCCTTCCAAACTCTTGAGCTAGGCTCTACCATAATGCTCCTGTCTAAAGTACCTCGGGTCTCATTTGCCGTTCTGTATGTCAGACACATTCAACCTCTCTTGAGCTTTGGCATTGTCTTTGCCTCCCCCCCCCATCTCATATCTCCGTAGTTCTTTATAGCTTTTCTACCCGGACCTCTTTTCTTTCTAGAATGTTTGAGTGATCCCTTCCTTTTTTCCTCTACCTTTTGATAGTTTTCTTTAGCATACCATTGCTGGTATTTTACCTCTTGAGGTATTTCTGGCTACCGTATCATCTTCCCTTCTCCATTAAAATTAAAAAAAAAAAAAAACAGGGAGTGTTGTGTGTGTGTTCGACCTAGTTTTTATTTCTGTATGCTGACAAGCCTTCAAAGAGCACCTCTGGCTTTAAGAGGTGCCAGAAGTGCGAAAGGAAGTTGCCCAATTCAGATGGGCATGCATGTTGTGTATATTGTTTGAGTGCTGTCCACCTGCAAGAGGATTTGGCTATCTGTCATACTTTCTCCGCCAGGACTTTAACTGAGGGGA
Organism: Protopterus annectens; assembly: GCF_019279795.1. NCBI lineage: Eukaryota > Metazoa > Chordata > Ceratodontiformes > Protopteridae > Protopterus > Protopterus annectens. The sequence continues at coordinate 902,634,843 of NC_056746.1, forward strand.
GAACTAAGCTCATCTTAAAAGGATTGTTAAAAGGAAAGTTTGAAGAGGCCATATCTGATCCGAAGACCGAAGCTAGCTTGCCATCTTAATTTTCCTCCTCCTCTAAGCCAAAGAAACAATCTCACTCAATACTGAGCAGTTCTTCTGAACCGCCTGCAAAATTACACAAGCAGTCTTCAGAGCTGACAGTTTCTTTGGCACCAACAATTTCTTCTGAAGGGACGCCTAAAGCTGCGGCACCAGAGGTTTTGTCGGAACCGAAGCAGACTTCATTTAGGACACTACCTAGAACCACATTTTCTCAATCGGTCAATCCATTTGCAGACTGAGTACCTAGTCCATTCATGGAACCAAGGCTGCCTAGGTGTCCTTCGGCGGTAGCCGTTCAATCCACTAAGAGCCCTTCTGAATCTGACATGAGGCTGGTAGACCAGCTCTTCATGGTGTGGGGATTACCTCCATCTTCGCTTCCCAGCCAACTCTGCACTAGGACCTGTCCCTCTTTGACACTGCCTCATCTTTCTCCGACTCCAGTAGTCTTTGGAGCCCCTGGCACTGACCTGCTTGGCTCTGACTGTCTCTGTTCTGGTAAGAGCCTCCTCTTCAGAACTGAGAAATGCCTTTAACTCCTCCGGTTTATAGAGAACCTGAGGTCTCCTGGGGTTGAGACTTTGGCAGTTCTAAGGGGTAGAGTTCGACTTGCTTTTTTTTTTTTTTTTGTAACCTCCCATGCCCCTCAGTGCTCTGGCATTCATTGGCTCGACCCAGGCTTCCGTTTCAGCGGCCGCCTTCTCTGTGCGGGATGGGCCCATGGTTCCGGAGTCTATTTCAGTTCTGCGCTCCTATCCCTTTACTAGGGGCCAGGCTACCCGATCATGGAGAAAGCTTTATCCATCGTGGATTCCCAGTCCTTGCCATCTCTGTCGGGCCAAACATCCATATCCCCTCAACCAGAGCTACCATCAGCATCATCCCTGGGATAGGGGACACAAAAGCCTCAGGAGAGACCCACCTTGGTGGTTTCCTCTTTGGATACTTCCATGGAACATCTCCCCCCTCCCCCAAGGAAGTACCTACAAAGAAAACGTGCAAGAGGAAGCACTTACTCCCCAGAGGAATCCTTCACTAAGGATACCTATTTTGTTGAGGGGGAAGGTTTCCCCATGTCACCCCCTGATGATGACTCCTTCGGGGGCATCCTGAAAGTCTTGAAACAGAGGGGTAGCTGGAATTCCCTCCAGCTTTCCTCGGAGGAATCTGTATACCTGGAGGCTTTTCATGCCCAGTCCTCTACCTTTTGTTTCTCTCCGCCCACTGACGAGCTCATTAAATTGATCATGCAGCATGCTTGGAAGATTCCATACTCCATCAAGCCAATCCCCAAGAGGCCTGACTGGATCCTTTATGCCCCTAAGGACAAACAGCATTGGGCTAACGGTATCCCCATAGATGCCATGGTGATAGCAGCCACAAAGAAGGAACTTGCATAGGAAAGTCCTACTGTCCATCCTCCAAACAAGGAGTCTAGGGCTATGGATAAGTTTGGGAAGCATGTTTATGCTTCACTGACCTTCACTCTCTGGTCTTGGAAGTACATAGCACACTTTACCTGGTTGCTGAGAGATCTGTTTAAAGAGCTGTCAGATACTCTCCCAGGAGCAGTAGCTGAAGGGATACGAGACAAGGTTACCTCTCAGCTTGCCACCTTTGAATCAATTTCTAACTCGTCCATGAGGCTAATTGCCTAAGCAGCTGATGGGACGACAAGAGCATTTGGTTTTGGTGTTGCCTTTAGGAGACATGCCTAGATGCGCTTGTGTGACTTTGCAGAGCCATTTAAATTTTCATTCATCAACAGTCCATTTGATTGAACATACCTGTTTGCACCCAAGGTAAAAGACACACTGGCCAGATGTGACAAAGATGGGAAGATTCTTTCTGCTATTGGCATATGCTTTTCCACTCCTCAATGGCCCTAATTTAGTAACCGGAGAAGTGGGAGGCTATGGTTCAAAAAGTACCAAGGACCTTTCCGTGACTTGTGGCAAGGACTTTTCCCCAGGGCAGAGGGGGAAGTAACAATGGAAGACACCATCCTAGAGGCAGAGGTAGCTTGCAGAACCAAGGGTCCAGAGATTCTTTTTCTGGTAACTGCTACCAGTGCTCCTGAATGGTGACCAGATTGCCTTCCTCTGGAGGCAGTCGAAGGACTATTGTCCTTGCACCAATCTGCCTGGCTACAGATGACATCGGACAAATGAGTGCAGGGGATCATTTTTGGAGGTTACATCATTCCCCTTTCGTCAAATCCAAAAACACAAAAAAGACTCCTGGATGTTCCACCCATTCGCAGGGAAGCAGCAGTCATAGAAATTCAAAAGCTGCTCAAAAAGTCATCCAAGACATCCCACCAGACCAAACAGGATCAGAGCTTTACTCAAGATTCTTTTTAGTGCCAAAAAGATAGGGGACTGGAGACCCATTTTGGATCTCAGCCAGTTCAACAAGGCAGTTTAGCAAACCAAATTCCAGATAGTACTGGTACAGTCAATACTTTCCATATTGGTTTTGATGGTTCACTTGTGTCACACAAACTTTGTAAAGCTTTTTGGAAGGGAACCATAATGTTAAGGGCTCTGCCTTCTGCTCCATCAGATTTATTCTCAGTCCTACAATCTGTCACTCTCCTCTTTTGAACATTCAGCTACTTGTGACTTAAAATTTCTGTCCAAAAAATATAAAAAGAGCAACCAGCGAAATACAAATGACTGAATAAAAGTAAAAAATAGAACTGGCTAGGCAGAGTAAAAGCCAAAATAGTTAATAAAAAAATACTTAAAATGTTCACAAAAATACTAGTAAAACAAACAGGATGAGTGCTTTCACACTCAAAGGTACTTTGTCAGATCCATTCTTACATCAATTAACACTGCACTTGTATAACTCCAGCGTTTGAGGTCATGTGATCTTAATGGAGATGATTTCATTTAAACCCTTGCCTGCATCAGCCTTTAACAAATACATCCATTTTATTTCTGTGCATTCCGTTTTTGTTTTTGTCACCACCTCTCAGATTGTGTGTATATTTCTAGAACCAAAAACTTGAACCAATGTTCACAACTTGTTGATAAGACATGCTTGGACAGTGCATTCCTGTCATCCTTCCTATTGACAGCATACACATGTTCTCTTATACGGGGTCTCAAGCAACAGTTAGTCTTTCCCATATAGAAACTTTTGCAGATAACACAAGAAGCACAATAAACATTTTTGGTACTACAATCTGCATAAAACCGCATATTAAATGTCTGCCCTGTTTCTGGATGTACAAAATGATCATCCTTATCTATATATCTACAGACATTACAGTGACAGGTCCCTACTCTGTGACTATCCCCTCCTCAAGATCAGACAGGGGTTTATAACACAGCATTTTCTGTAATGGACGATTTTTGAAACAAAAAGAGGGGTTTCACCCAGCAGTCTCTTACAGTTGTCATCTGAAGCCAAAAATCTTCCACTCTTTCTCGACAATTTCACAGACAGACCCTGAATCCCTGGAATATGTAAGGTTCATATGTACAGGTTGAATAGAGCTACTGATAACAGGGATAAGATCCTCACTTAAGCCACTAAAGTAAGGTCTAGTGTGTGTGTCCCTTAGCATAACTGCATCATTCTGTGCAGTTGTTATATCTAGGTCACTGTACCCTCTTTTTATTAAATTCGAGGCAAGTGTGTCAAAGGAGTCTCTTGTACTTAAGTCTGGCTGTCCTAAAAAACTGACCTTTGAGGACATTCTGTTTAACATGTGTTGGATGCATAGTGTGTGAGTGTACTGTGTTATTTGTCTTGCAGGGCTTACCATATTGTTTTGTATGTATACCATCTAGTGTCTTAATCACTGTAACATCTAGAAAATGGATAGACTCTCTGGGCAATGTATATGTAAATCTGAGAAAGTTGGTCGTACTATTTAAATAGGACACAAACTGGTCAAGGCTTTCTAACGTGTCTCCCCATACAAGGAAGAGGTCATCCACATAATGACCATAGTAGAGTACAAATTCCTTGAACCTGTTCTCAGAAAGAACATTCTGCATCTCCCATTCGGCTAATACCATATTGGTGTAGCTGTTGGCACACACCGTGCCCATAGCTACCCCTGTTTTTTTGTAAATACTGTTCGTTCTCAAAGAAAAACACATTGTGTTCCAAAATGAGCTCCAATAAAGTGCAAACCAAGTAGACCTTATCACTACTGAAGGTGGAAGTCTTCCCTAAATGCATCCGAACATAGTCAATGCCTGCATCATTGGGAATGCAGGTAAAAAATGAAGCAAGATCCAACGTGACCAGTAAGCCTTCTTCTCTAAATCCTGTGTCAGTCCAGTTGCTCATTTTAGTCAGGAAATCCTGGGTGTCTTTAAGGATATTCCCTGTCCCATTGACCACTGGATGAAGTTGTTTCTCTACGAAAATGGATGGCGGCTCAGTGGCCAAACTCCATCATACACTATGGGCCACATAGGTGGATGCAGTCTATCCTTATGTACTTATGGACGTCCATAAATTTTAGGTACTACTGCATGCTCAACCAGAAAGTAATCGTACAACTTTCTGTTTATCACACCATTCATAAGTAAACTCTACACTCTCTCAATTATTTTATTGGTTAATCTTGTAACTTCTCCAATATTCAACTTAACATAAGTGCTCTCATCACCCAACATTAGAAGTATGGCATTTAAATATTCTGAGACATCCAGAATGACGATACCACCCCCTTTATCAGCTGGGCGAAAACCGATATCTTGACTTTTCATCAAGTCAAGCAAGGATGAAAACTCATCTTGACTCAAGTTATTACAATTTCTTCTACCTTTCCTATTCCTATCAGAGGGGTTAGAAAAGTAACCATAGATGTCATCAGTGCACAGTTTAAGAAAAGCTTCAACTAATGGTGAGTTTACCGGTGTAAAAACACTGGGTTTTCTAAAATTGCCAGCATAAGGGCCCTCTCCATTTCCAAACTGTAACTTCAAAAAAAAATTTCTGACAAACAGTTTCAAGTCAAGTCAAAACATCATTTAAAGTAGAGTTCACAGTTGGTATAAAGTTGAGTCCCCTGTTCAACACATTCCTCTGTTCAACAGTCAGAGTTCATAGGTTTATACTAGGCTATCTGCCCCAAGGCATTTATAAGCCTAGCCCAAATTTTTGTGGCTTACGCCACCCCTTATATGAAAAAATACTGTGCCCATTAGTTTGTTGTGCCTCTGTCCAGCAGTGACACAGAGATGATTCCCGGGGTAAACCTACGATCTCCCATCCACAGGTCAAGATTTCTCTTGAACAGAGCCAGCGAGGTGCTCTGCCTCACATGGACCGGGACTCTATTCCACAGCATAGGGAGTCTCTGAGTGATAAATCTATCCCTCCAGCACGTCCTATTTATATCCATGCTAAGGTTTAAGTCACTTGCTCTAGTGGTTTTGGTGGATTTGGATTTTTTGAGGTGGAGCATGTCCATTAATTCCGGGTTGGACATGGCCTTGTATGTCAGGCACATGTCACCTCTGAGCAGACGGTATGCGACTGAATAGAGCTGGAGTTTCTTCAATCTGGCAGCATATGACAGATTTTGGAGTCCCTTTATCCTTTTGGTGAGAAACTTTTGGGGTCTCTCCAATTGCTGCAGATGTCGGGCGAGATACATCCCGAATGGGGCATTGTACTCTATCATTGGTCTGATAAGTGAAGAGTACAGGGGAGCAATGACCTCACTAGATCTGGATGTGAATCCCTTCATGATCAGGTGGGCAATGTAGAAGGTCTTTCTAACCACTTTAGCAACGTGAGTGTCAAAAGAAAGGCCACTGTCAACCTGGGTCCCTAGGTCCCTGATAACCTCTTCTGTGCTTAGTAGATTGCCACCTATATGGTAGCTTGGGGTTGCCTTGTTTTTCCCGAAGTGTATGACTATACATTTTTTGGCGTTTAACTTCAGGCCATGGCTCTGGCACCAGCTATCTGTTTCCGTGAGTCCCTTCTGAAGGATATCAGTGTCCGATGCACTTTCCACTATGGCGCCCAGTTTGCAGTCGTCTGCAAACTTTGTCAGCCAAAGTCCTCCCATGTTGGCCTGTACTTCTGAGAAATAGATGCCGAACAATAGGGGGCCAAGGACCGAGCCCTGTGGGACACCACTTGTGACCGGCTTGGAGTCTGACATAGCGCCAGCAACTCTAACCCTGTGGGTTCTGTCCTTAAGCCAGTTTGCAACCCATCTTGTGACATATGGGTTTACATTTAATCTTGTAAGTTTTTTCTACAATACCCGAGTGGGGTATTGTGTCGAAAGCCTTTGCAAGGTCAAGGTAGGCTGTATGGACTGCCTTTCCCTCATCAATGGCCTTGGTGACTGTTTCGAAGAAGTCGACCAAGTTCAAAAGGCATGATCTTCCCTTGACGAAGCCAAACTGGGTTGGGTCCAATGTCTGCAAGTCCCCTATATCTTTGTTTATGAGCACCATTATGATCCTCTCCATAGCTTTGCAGACTAGACTTGTTAAGCTTATGGGGCGGTAATTACCAGGGTCCGTAGAGGCACCACCTTTGTGGAGTGGGACCACAGTTGCCATACGCCACTCCTTGGGCACGTATCCTGTGGTAAGGCTGAGATTAAACAGCTGCCTTATGTGCGGGTTTAATTCCTCATTTAGCTCGTGTAGCACACAGCCGGGGACACCATCCGGTCCCATTGATGCTGTGTTTTTAGCTTTAGAGAGAGCAGCTTTCACCTGCACATTTGAGATGTCTGGGAGGCTACACTCCGTTGGGATAGTTATCTCTCCTTTGGGGGGGGAGAGGGGGATGAAGTTTGCACTGAACCTGTCTGCCAGTATGTTGACAATGTCTGTGGGTTCAGTGATTTTTGTATCATTTTGGACTAATTCTGAGCATATCTGGGAGTTTTCACCCAGGTTCCTAGCATAGCTGAAAAAGGCCTTATGATTGTCCTTTGAATCCATGGCAATTTTTCTCTCAAAATTGGCCTTAGTTGATTTTATGAATGCTCGTATTTTTTTACTAATAATGATCAGGAGTGACTTCCCTTTTATGGATTTTGTTCTATCATGTAATAGCTTTCTCCTCTTATTGTAAAGATTGTTAATGGCTGGGGTCCACCAGACTGGACGTTTGCCCTTTGTGGAAAGAGTCTTGGTTTTATTTGGGATTGCCTGATCCATGCAGTCCTGGAGGTGTTCATAGAAGGCATTTGTAAGGGCTTCCGCAGCTTGGGTTGTGGTTTCCACTGGCTCAGGGGCCTTGAAGGATACCACACCAGTCTTGAGTAGTGTGAAGTTTGCTTTAGAGAAGTTCTTCACTGTGGTCTTTTGTTTGGGATGGGGGATGTGGATTTCCAGTGAGATTAGTTTATGATCAGATCTCACCAATGAGGGATATACTTCGTGTGGAGCATTTTGTCCCCATGTTTGTGATAATGAGATCTAGTATATTTTCTCCTCTCGTGGGAACAGTGACTAGCTGTTCCATGGCATTTGAATTTATGAACTCCAGGAACCGTTGGGCTAGAAAGTTAGGGCTTGAGTAATGTTCCCAGTCTATATTTGGGTAGTTGAAGTCACCCAATATGATGGTGTTTGGAGATACATTTATACCCTCCAGTGTCTTCAGGAAGGCTGTGTGGGGTTCCTGAGTTTGAGAGGGTGGCCTGTAGCATGCTACAATTTGTAGAGCAGTTTTGCCTATGGTTAGTTGCACCTGGATGGTTTCCGAAGCTTCATGCGTTGCCACCAACCTGGAGGTGTGGGTATCCTTTATGAATATGGATACATACATTCCCTCCTGTTGTGGTGTGGTCCGGTTTTGGGGCCGGAACGCATGATATGAGGTAAAACCTAATAATGCCGGGGTGCTCTCAGGAGCCTTGAACCAGGTTTCAGTTACAGCACAGACATCGATGTTCTCCATACTGAGAAGGGCCTCGAGTGCGTGCATTTTGAGATTTAGACTTCTGGAATTGAGCAGCATTACCCTCAGTTTCTTCCCATTTTTGTTTTCTAGGGTGGTAGGTTTAGAATTTGAGCCTTGCCTAAAAAAGGCACTATGGGGGTGGCAAGAGCCTTAGCCAATATCCGGAATCCCAGGGGTGACAGGTGCAAGCCGTCCCTTGCGAAGCAGCGTGGCTTGTCAAGCGTGTCATCCCAGGCAGACAGACACTGGATCCCCTTTGAATGACACCAGACATTAAGCCAATTGTTAAAGCTGATCATCTTGTCTCTATATATTGTGGCATCATTCTTGGTGAAGGAAGGATACTGCTCAGGGTTAGGATCATACCTGCCTGGGCTACATAATCAGAGAGCTGCTCTATGTCTCTCTTCATGTAGTCCAGGGAGGTACGTCTCAGGTCGTTCACGCCAGCATGGACAATGACTGTCACATTTGTACTTGCCGTGGAGTGACCCGAGTGCTTGTGTTATGTGGCGGATTCTAGCGCCCGATAGGCAGCTTACTGTGACCCTCTCCTTGTTCAGCCTGGTGAGTGGGACGTCAGTGTGTCTGACTGTGGAGTCACCTATGACAAGTATGTTTGGTGTTGTATTTGGCCTTAAGGGCTGTGACTGCTTTGCACACTGCTTTTGTGGTTTATGTGTTGCTTGTGGGGTGTCTTGAGGTAGCAGTTGTTTGGGTGTCTGCTTTGGAGGCCTCTGCTGTTTAGGTAAATTTTTGCTCAGAGCCTCCAAGTATGTCTTTGTGTGTTTATGTGTTTGATTCAGTGGTGTGGTAGCATTATGTGAGGCTGGTTTTGTGGTGTGTGTAGTTGCCTTCTCCTCCTGTCTGGTCTTGCCAGTCCTGAGTTGAGAGAGCTCAGCCTCCAGTTTGGCTAAATAGCTGCATCTCTCGCAAATTTTTGTGTTATGTGGGAGGAGGAGAGGGTTGTCTGTGTACATGAGGCAGTTATAACATTGCCTCAAGATTCCCAGATTCACCAGCTGGACCGGAGAGGAGATTGACAACTGACCTTTGGACATGCTAGAATAATATTGGGAATTCCTTAATAATTGAAAACAAGGGCCAGTGGGGAGTGAGGGTGTAGTGCTTTTAATTTTTAGTGCTGACTTATATAATTGCTTTAGTGAGCAAGTGCCAGGTAACTTGAGTGCAATGTGTTACAAGTAACTTAATGCAAAAAAGACAAACAGTAACTTTCTTTCAAGTGAAACAAGGAAATAAGTACAGTAAGCAATGCAGATATCACTAGTGATCCACAGAAGCGTTGAGAAGCCACGTATTAGGTGGAATTAGCTTCCAGGGAAATAACAAGCAAACAAACAACAAGCATATAAACAAAGCTAGATTCAGCAGGCCTGGATCTAGTCTATGCTAGAGCAAACAAGGTGTACCAATTTCGGTAAGATACAGTTCAAATATTCAGGCACTATAAACCTTTAACCAGAAATTCCCAGCTCAGAAGGGCAGAGTCCAGCCTCTTCTCCCACAAGAGTGCAGACCACAAACCTTCTTAATGTAAAATAAGTGGCCTGAAGCCCAAGTGCCTAAACCAGAACTAATACACTTGGACACTGGGCTCTCAATCAGCAGTTCCCAACTTAGAAGGATGAAAGCTACCTGTCCTGCCACCACAGTGTTTGCCACAAACCTTCCTAATGTAAAACAACTGGTCTGAAGCCCAAGTGCTTAATCCAAAAGACTTAGAATGATAGCTACACTTTAATCAAGTTACAACCAAGCAGTAATAAATACAATTGAATACTTCAGAGAATGTCTGGATTAGTGCTCAAGTTACACAAACAAAGCTAGATCCAGCAGGCCCGAATCCAGTCTATGCCACAGCAAACAAGGCACACCAACTTCAGTAAGAAGCAGTTCAGATATGCAAGCACTATAAGCCTTTAACCAGAAATTCCCAGCTCAGAAGGGCAGAGTCCAGCCTCTCCTCCCACAAGAGTGCAAACCACGAACCCTCTTAATGTAAAATAACTGGCCTGAAAGCCCAAGTGCTTAAACCAGAATTAATACACTTTTAGAATAACGGACACTGAGCCCTCAATCAGCAGTTCCCAACCTAGAAGGATGTAAGCTGCCTGTTCTGCCACAACAGTGCAGACCACAAACCCTCTCAGTGCAAAACAACTGTATTGAGGAAAGGTTAAAATTAAGTCTTTCTCACCTTGTTCCGAACTGTCAGTCCTGTTTCTGTTGTATCCTGTGCATACTGCCTCTTCGTGAAGTTCTTGTCCCTGCTCTGGGACCCTCCCTCTCTGCTTCACATTGAGGAGTTCTGGAGCTTGTAGCAATTAAAAAGGCTGTTTCCTCAATGCACTGTCCAAACATGTCTCGTCAACAAGTTGTGAACATTGGTTCAAGTTTTTGGTGCTGGAATTATACACACTTAATCTGAGAGCTGGTGACATAAAACAAGAACTGAATGTACAGAAATAAAATGGATTCATTTGTTAAGGGCTGATGCAGGCAAGGAGTTAAATGAAATCATCTCCATTAAGCCATTGTTAAAATCACGTGACCTCAAACACTGAGTTATATAAGTGCAGTGTTAATTGATGTAAGAATGGATATGACTAAGTACCTTTGAGTATGAATGCGCTCATCCTGTTTGTTTTACTAGAATTTTTGTGAACATTAAGTATTTTTTATTAAATAATTTGGCTTTTACTCTCTGCAAGCCAGTTCTATTTTTTACTTTAAATTTCTGACATGGAAAACTTTGTTTTTATTAGGTGTTACTTCTGCAAGAAGAGTATCGGAAATTCAAGCCTTGCCCTGCAAGCCCCCTTATACAATATTTCACAACGACAGGACTAATCCTTCCTGCCAAAGGTAGTTTCAGAATCTAATATCAGTCAAACCTTCCACCTTACCAGTCTTTTTATGTAATTTCTTGGATAAGGGAGAGTACTGTCTACACTTATTAGACATTCACAGGCAGTTAAGTTTTTACCTTTAAAGAACAAAGGATATCAGAAAGTCTGACCAAGTGTTTGTTGCCTTTTCCTCACTTTCCTTAGGTAACCCAGTTTCCAAGGTTACCTTAGCTAAATGGCTCAGAGATTGTATCACCTTTATCTCTCATTCAAAGGGTCTTCACCGACCACGCCCTATGAAAGCCCATTCAACTAGAGCTGTAGCAGCTTCTGCAGTTTCTCATGTCAGAGCTTATTTAGATGACATTTGTGCAGCAATCACATGGTCATCTCCTCGTACTTTTATCACTCATTACAAACTGGACCAGGTCTTTAGGGGACCTGCATCATTCAGCTCGATGGTGCTCAGGAATATTCTTCCGTGAAGCCTCCCAAGATTCAGTTAGCTAGTGACTATCCTACAGTCAAGGATTACGTGAAGATTGACATAATCAGGTAAAGAAGTTGTCTTACCATAACGTTTCATCTGTGTTGTCGATCTTCACAAATCCTTGACATTCCCCCCTCCTTCCCCTGGCCTGAGACTCTTAGTGGATTGAATACTCCAAAGACTGGCTTCATAGTAGGGAGACAGATCTGTTCTCTTATTATGTACCATCTGTCTGCCACTATTTTAGGTAAACTCGATCTGAGGAAATTTAGAGAAGAGCACTATGGGTAGAGCCTAGCTCAAGAGTTTGGAAGGCGCGAGCTGAAGAAAACTAATGAGTCTGTTCTGAGGCTTGGAACTGAAACCACAGTTAAGGATTAGTGAAGATCAGCAACACAGATGGAACATTATGGTTAGCCATAACTTCTTTTTCTTGCTCAATCTCTCGCCATTTTGCAGCAATATTATCAAACACCAGTAGTCCAGGTCTGCAAAATCCATCAGCCATAACAACAAAATTCTTTTAAAGATAAGCATAGACCAGGTACTTGTAATTAAGCTCAAATGCACAACAGTCTCTCAGAAAAGGCTTCACTTAAACTTTGTGAGCACTCTGAACACTTTGGCTGCTTAGAAAATTTTTAGTTAATGCAAAAAAAAAAAATAGTAATACATTGTGCAGAAAATAGTCATTATAGCCTTTCTGTGCATTTTAACACTTTGGAAATTATTTCAAACATTTTTATATTTATTTTGAATATTTTTATCAGTATGTCGCAATTGTGGATATTTCATTTATTTTGTTAATTATTTCGAATATTTTGAATGCTTCACCATTTATTTGGCGACTGAAAAATCATTTAATCGAGTTTAAGTATCTTTGAATAACCTCTGACCTGTTTGCAAGTTCACTGCACTATATTCCTCCACTTCTAACTGCATGCCTCATGGTGTTTGAGTTGCTTCACTTCAAATCCCATTTCTGACACCATGTTGCATGTCTCCTGTATCAAATGAAACTGAGGCACTGATGGATTCAAGTTGTTTATTGTACATAAATACATCAGGAGCTGTAACTGGAAAATGTGTTTAAGCTTAACTGACTCATTACTTCAAACGTACTCGCTTATGCATCTCCAGTCATGCCTTCATTCACTTATCTGACTATCCAAAATGGCACTGATCTTACACATGCTCACTAACTTATGTGCACATGCTAGCTAGCAAGAGTGGCTGATTGGTACAACACACACAATGAGCTATAGTTCACTCTTATGGAGGAGTATTGTTTTTCCTTTTGTTAATCGGGTTAGTGTTCTGTTTTCACATATAAATAAATGTTGTTCAGGTTTAACTTTTTTTTTTTAATGATCCTAATACCTTTAACTGGAAATTTGGTGTTGAGTCTTGGCCTAGGGTTTTTGCGTTATTCGTTTTTTTTTTTAATTTTGTCTCAGTTTCTGTTGCTGTTAACTGCATTCCATTTCATGTCCTGTATGTTAGAGCTCCATACTCTTTCTTTTAATTCTCCTGCCCATCCACCATCTTTGTATTCAGTAGGGTGTGCATACTTAACGTTTCCAAAATGTGAAATTTCTTTTTTTAGGTGGTGGTCCTCTTCCTTTTGTTTTGTTTCCCATTTCTGTAAAAACTTTTTATGCCCATTAATTAATTAATTGCTTATTTTGTACTTCCTTTTAAGGTTTTCTATTTGTGCTGATATTTTTAATTTATTTTTGGCAATAATGTATTATAAATCCTGGTCTGTTTTTGTACTGTGTGCTGCTTTTTCCAACTTCTGCCTTTCTGAAGATTTTTGGTGATCTGTTACCTTTGCTTTCTTTATTCATCTAACAGTGGTATTTCTTGTCTTAATTGTTTTATAGTGTTCTCTGTGGTGCTTAAATGGTGGCATTTTTCTTGCTCTGTGTTGTGACCAGAGTCATGGTGTTCCTTTGACACTTCTCTCTTAGTCTTGTATTGTAGTAGGGGTTGTTGATGGATCCTTTTTGTGCATCACACTGTGTTGTGATATACATTAGGTACTTGGTAAAAGGCAGCTTCCATGCTATGCTGTTAGCTAGGAAGTGGTAAAGCGTGACCTTTTAGCATTGTTTTAATGGGATTTCTGTTCATCTTCTGAGTGCAGCTCTCATTGACTCAGAATTTCCATTGGATCCAACTTACTGCTACTGGTTTGTTTTGTATTCCTTTTGTAGCTGCCCATTTCTGTAGAAGTTTTGTATCATTACTTAGTGCAGGTATAATAACTAACCATTTGGGCTGGCCACAGTTTTTTTCGCATAGCCATGCATTTCTGTCACTTTTTCTCAGTTAAAGGGTGGAGGGGAAGTTGCAGTTGTCTAATAGCTGCTGTGTATATGGTTTGTTACTGGTATAATCATTTGTTACCAGTCTGCTTTTCAGCCATATGGAAATGTACTCTTTTTCAAGTATGTGTATATGGCAGATTTTTTTGCCATGGTGTATTGGTATCTATAGTTCATAATTAATCTTTCTGACTTTCTTTCAGATAGCATTGTGATTCTTGATTGTTTTTTGTTTGGGTAGCTGTAAATACTGTTTAGTATTCTACCCAAGTGTATATCTTCTGCAGATGATTGACTAAAGTAAGGACATGGCTTGCATGAGAACCTACTGTATCATTTCATCTTTGGTATAGCCTTCTGTAATGGGTGTATTGTACTCTTTTTGTTCCATCTTTGTTTCTGGGTGAATTATGTTGGCTGTGAATAGCAGAGTTTCCAGCAGTGAGTAGTAATACTGTGCCCTTGATTTTGTTTTGAATGTAGATGTGATTTCCCTCATGTTTAATAGTGCTGATACCAAGACCAAATATGAGGTGTTATACTAGTGCAAAGACACACCCTTGTGCAGATGTTCATAGTGTTTCACTGCTGCAGTCATTACACTTGGGTTATCCTGCCATCAGGCAGTCCTGCAGTCGGCCAGAGTTCCAAAGTCTTGGTCCAGCATCGGTTGCTGTCGCCTCTTCCCTGACGTCAGTGCGCCAGGGGTATATATAATGCAAACGACGCCATTTTCTCCAGTCTTTCTTGCCGCACGGAGCCCGAAGCAAAAGCAGTTCGCAAGTGGCTGTCGGTCGACTCCTGAGATTTTCGCATTCGAATTTCAGAACCGAAGTCTTCAATAAAGCTAAGTAACCCATTGGGGAAACTTTTTCTTGCCTCAGACTGATGTCATTTAAAGTTAATAATTGCATTTCTTGTGGGAAGCAAATACCTCCTAAGGATTTTCATTCTTACTGTATTCCATGCCTAGGCCCAGACCACGACGTCACTAGTTGTCGGTTTTGTGCAAGATTTAACAAGCGCAGTATTAAACATTGGTTTGATTTTGCACGCCATTATTTTGGCCTAAGGTTCAATTATACCATGCCGTCGGAACAACCGACGACTGGAATACACAAAAAACGCAAAGACAAAGTTAAGGACAGGCATCCGAGGTCTAAAACTGACTATGAAGCCTCTTCTAGGCCAGTCGCCAGTTCTCAGTGAGGCACTTTAGCAGCCCCTGACACCCGCTAACGCAGAGCCACTGGCTGCCTCCGACTCCCACGTGGAGATCACTAGGCCTCTGGAAACTCAAGGTATTGGGTCTACGGAAATTAACCCCTCAGATGGGTCAGGTGCCGCAGAGCAGGCTTCGGCTTCTGAGGGTGTTTTCAGACCTTCACAGCTTACCATCAAAACAACAACCAAGCCTAAAACTCCATTAAAGACAAAGAAACAAGTACAGCATTCACCTGGACAGGCCTCCATGCCTAAAAAACAGATGCTCAAAATGGCCGAAGACCTAATTACTCTGATCAGGGGTTCCCATCCCCCTCCTGATAAAAGGCCTAGGCAGGATACAGACTATGATTCCTCTGACCAGGTTTCCATTTCCTCTGATTCCTCTTCAGACCAGGGATACTCTTTACCCCCCTTATGAGGACTCTGATGCAGATGAATCAATCCCTTCAGCCTCTCCTCCTGAGGATTACTCTTTTGAGGAAACTTTACATACCATGAGGGAGCATTTCCATTGAGAGAGCCAGGATTATTCAAAATCCAAGAAAAAGCTCAGAGATTTTCTTTTATTGCCTCAACACAGGCCCCTGGCTATTCTACCTGTGTTGGATATTGTGGATGATGTGTTCTCTGAATCCAGTTTAACCCCTGATTCTTTGCCCCCAGCACCAGTCAAACCAGATAGGTAATGCAGAGTCCCTGACTCTATCAAATTTCTTTATAAAACCCTGCTGCTGACCCAGAAACTATTTCCCAGCGTCCCAAAGGGGTAAAGTCTTCCACTGCTAAAAATCCAGTTCCCTCTAACAGGGATTCTAGAGCATTAGATAGATGGGAGAAGAAAGTTTACACTTCTGCAACTTTAGCAGTAAGGGCTTTAAATTGCCAGTTCCACATGCTTAAATACCAACAATATTTAATGTCTCTGTTAAAACAGAAAATGCTTACAAGCTCAGAAAGTCTTCTGACTATAAGGAATTGCAGGATTTATTGCATGCAGCTGAACAAGTGGGAAAACATACTCTGCAATGTGGTTTTGATTCATTAGAGGCTTCTTGTAGAGCCGCAGTTACTGGATCTGTGATTCGAAGGCATGCTTGGTTAAAAGAACAAGGTTTACCCGGTCATGTTAAGGCAAAATTATTGGATGCTCCTTTACAGCATGATATTTTGTTTGGTGTTAAAGCAGAAGAGGTATTAAAGAAAATGGAGGATAAGGCAAAATCTAGGCAAACCGTGAAGGATTTCTTACATGTACAGCCACCTCAATTCAGCAGAAATTGGCTTCCTAAAAATTGGTCCTTTCCAGGGTCAGACCACAAAGAGGCAGATACAGACGCCCAAGAGGGAGATCTCAGCCCCAAGGCTCTTACAGACCACGACAGTGGGGTACTTCAACACCAAAAGGAGGAGAAGACAAGTCACAACCTTATAGGAAACAGTCCCAGTGACTTCCCCTTCACATGCCAAGCACTTACCTTTTGGCAGCTCCCTTAGGGGGAAAACTAGCTCTTTTTTCACAAAATTGGCATTTAATCACCCAAGACAAATGGGTTCTGGATATTGTGTCTCAAGGTTACAGGTTCCACTTTCGCACTCTACCAAGGCCAAAAGGAATGCCAGACCTGCCACAAAATCAATGGGCAGAGGCACAAAAACAAATCACAGCCCTCATGGACATGAGAGCTATTCAAAAAGTGCCACAACAGGAAAAAGGACAAGGATTTTACTCAAGACTTTTCTTGGTCCCCAGAAAGGACAAAGCCTGGAGACCCATACTGGACCTCTCTACTCTAAATACTTACCTGGATGTTCTGAAATTCAAAATGTTGACACTACAGCAACTTCTTCCCATGCTGGGCAAGAAGGCTTGGCTAGTTACATTGGACCTCAAAGAGGCATACCTGCATGTCCCAATCGGACAAAATTGCAGAAGGAACCTCAGATTCATAGCTGGCACAATGCATTACCAATTCTCTGCACTGCCCTTTGGCATATCTACTGTGCCTAGGGCCTTCACAAAATGCCTGGCACCAGTAATTGCATTTTGTAGACAAAAAGGAATTCAAATATATCCCTACTTGGATGACTGCCTTATTCAAGCAGAGAGCAAGGACATTCTTCTAAAGCATCTGGCGTTTGTAAAAAGGTTGCTAATTTGCCTAGGGTACACAGTAAACGAAAATAAGTCAAAACTAGTGCCCTCACAAGAGATAATATTCCTGGGTGCCAGCTTAAATACAACGGGCCAAATGGCTCATCTCACGCCAGACAAGCAAAAACAACTAACTCAGTACTTTCAATTGATGGCAACAAAAACCCAATTCTCTGCAAGAAAAATTCTGCAGGCCTTGGGGTTCATGGCATCCTGCATACTACTAAATACCATATGCCAGACTGCAGATGAAATTACAATGGTACCTAAAAAGTGTTTGGACTCAGCGCTGTCACAGTTTGGAAACAGTGATACCACTTATTCCCTGCCTACAACAGGAGTTTCGATGGTGGGCACAGGCATGTCACCACAACAAGGGACAGCCTTTCACTTTACCTACAGCCAGGCAGACACTAACAACAGATGCTTCGGATTACGCCTGGGGAGCACACATGGCAGGAAAATGTATTCAGGGCAAGTGGGCTGCAGAACAAATGCATCTTCACATCAATCAAAAAGAGATGCTAGCTGTACAACATGCCCTAGCAGCTTTCAAGGACCTTCAGCATCCAGGACAACTATTGCTAAAGACGGACAAAACCACAGTTATGTGGTACATAAATAAGCAAGGGGGCACTCATTCCTATCCCCTCTGCAGACAAGCCATGACTTTGTGGAACACAGCACTGACCTATCAAGTTCATCCGCAAGCACAATTCTTGCCAGGAAAGAAAAATACTCTGGCAGACGACTTAAGCAGAAACATCATGGATCCTCACGAGTGGAAATTAAATCCACAAGTATTCAGCATGATAACACAAAAATGGGGACACCCAGACATAGATCTTTTTGCCTCCCCTCTGAACTGCCAACTACAGAAATTCTGCACAAGGACTTAACACACACAAGCATGGAAAGTGGATGCTCTCTCGTTCAGCTGGAAAATCCTAAAAATGTATGCCTTCCCACCACCGCCTCTCCTGTCAAAGGTACTCCTAAAAGCCAGACAAGAAAGGCCAACAATTATCCTGATTGCCCCAGACTGGCCATGCCAGCACTGGTACCCAATCTTAAAGAACTTGGCTCAAGGCCCAGCATGGATTTTACCTCAAATTCCTCATCTTCTGACACAGCAAAACAGTCAGATCCTGCACAGCCAGCTCAAAACCTTAAACCTGGCTGCATGTCAGATTACTTAGCCAAGCAACCAACACCTCTCTCTAAAGCTGTTATGGATGTCATTTTGGAGGCCAGGAGGCCCAGCACCAGGAAATCCTTTTCAGAAAAGTGGAAGAAATTCTGCGCCTGGAACCAGGCTCAAAGCTTTGACCCTCTTGTTCCAAATATTCCTCAGATATTACAATACTTAACTGAGATGCTGGACAAAGGCCTATCCTTGTCATCCATTAAGATCCACACCTCTGCCATTTCGGCTCATTGCAACATGGATCCTCCGATTTTCTCTCATCCATTATTAAAACAGTACCTCAGAGGGGCTAAAAACATAAGACTGCCCCGCAGAGCACCAACACCAACTTGGGACCTCAACTTTGTCTTGGAAAAACTAACCTTACCTCCTTTTGAGCCAGCCAATTCAGCAGAATTAAAATTTGTCATGGAAAACTGCTGTACTTCTGGCAATAACCTCACCTCAGCATGAAGAGTCTCAGAGTTACAGGCACTAATGGCAGTGGACCTTTCCATCATTTTTCATCAGGACAGGATTTCCTTAAGAACAAACCCTACATGTATGCCAAAGGTGGTATCCAGTGTGGCTCTTAACCAAACTATTCACTTGCCAACATTTTATCCAAATCCCCGGAATAAAGGGGAGAGACTCCTGCACTCATTGGACATACACAGGCAGTTACACTTCTACTTGGACAAAACAAAAGCTTTCAGGAAAACTGAGCAATTGTTTGTAGCATATGCTACAGGATCACAGGGAAAGGCTATTTCTAAGCAGACCATTTCAAAGTGGATAGGACACTATCTGTTTCTGCTACACATAGCATGGAAAAACTATACCTAGCAACATTAGGCCACATTCCACCAGGGCAACAGCCACTTCAACTGCCTACCTTAAGAGGGGTACCTACCAAGGATATTTTGGAAGCTGCAACTTGGAGTTTAGTGTACACCTTTACCAAGCATTACCACTTGCCTCTTTACTCTAAATCCAGAACTGGCTTTGCCACTGCAGTGCTGCAAGGCCTCATAGCGACACCAAATCCTTTATAGACCCAGCCACCCAAACTCAGCTTTGGGATTCAACCCAAGTGTAATGACTGCAGCAGTGAAACGCGATGAACATAGTACAGTTTTGTACCTACCATAAATGTAGGTGTTCGAGTGTATTCACTGCTGCAGTCCAGGTTACCCACCCTCCATCCCCTCTTTCTTAGCTGGGACTTATCTATACCTTTCTACACAATACAACCTATGTGGTATATTTGCTTGTAACTGAAGGTATTGTTTTTATTGTTTATGTATGTTTTATTACCAAAATGTATTGCCTACCTATTTGGGGGCACCTGACATCTGGGGCAAGAAAAACTGAAGAAAATGGCGTTGGTTGCATCATATATACCCCTGGCGTACTAACGTCAGGGAAGAGGCGACTGCAACCTACGCCGGACCAAGACTTTGGAACTATGGCAGACTGCAGGACCACCTGACGGCAGGATAGCCCAAGTGTAATGACTGCAGCAATGAATACACTCAAACATCTACATTTATGGTAGGTACAAAACTGTACTTTTTGGGGGATGCATTTCAAGTATGGGAGCACAAAACTAGAGGAGAAAGCAAATCAATTTGACAACTGGAAAGAGAATCCAAACAACTAGCCACTGCACAATGTCCACTGAAAAATCAGCTGATATAGTGAGTTTTTGCATGTCCGGTTATGTCTGGTAAAGAAAACAAAAACCTAGTGCACAAATTCTGTAGAAGTGGATGAGAACCTGCAGGGAAAACATAATAGAAGTATCTTCATTCCACAACAGTGAATACAAAATTAGTAGTTAGTAGAATGATGCATGTATTGCAGTAGAGCTGAAGAGAAAACAATAAAGTTGTTCCTTCTGTACACATTTACCTTTTAAATGTTATTTCATGTAGGTAAAAGTTGGGGTGCAAAGTGCTGAGGGGATGGGATCCAACAAGAAGGCTGCTAAACGTAATGCAGCAGAAAGAATGTTAGAACTCCTGGGATTTTTGGTTCCTCAACCCCAGCCTCCAAAACCAGCTCTCAAGACTGATGAAAAGGTATTGTATATAGCATATTAAAAGCAATTATATAGTCATACATTTATATTTTTCATGTAATGACTAGCCACAGGGCCTTTTGCAAGTGAAGTTATGTTGTCATTATTTGTCTGTAGCAAGTATTTCTGGTGGTTTATTATCATTGTCGTTTCGCAGGTGGTCGAATCCACCTGCCCTGTGTCCTGAACGATGGAATGTTGAACTCCATCATTCCCGGATGTCCTGGCTTGCCCTCCTCCTGGACCCATGGTAATGTTTGTTCCTGGGTCGGGAGCTGTAGGGAGTTTAGTGTTTGGTATTTGTCAGTTATGCCCAAATTTGGCATTCTGACTTTTGCAGAGGTGCATTGACCATATTCCTGCATCAACTACCTGTGAAGTGACATAATGATTGTAAACCATTTCTGGTTTCTCCCCCGTCACCAGCTTGAATTCGTTAATTTTATCTCTTGCAGTCCTAGTTAAACGAAAGGCGTTACTGGTGGTTAAGGTGGTAAAAGGCAGAGCAACAGTTACTGTCTTTGGGGAGGATTACTGTAATGGAATCGAAACATTTGGGTGTACCCACGTTTCCCTTTTGCAGTTCTTCCAAATAGTATATTTCCCTGTAAGGAACCAACACAGATTTTGCATGTGCTTAAGATACTGTCACAGGAGGCATGAGACTTTCTCCTGTATAATTGCTGCTTTACTTTGTTTTTCTTAGTGCTTCTCACAATTTTAAGTGCCTTAATTCCCTTAGTCATTGTGGTTAGAAATTTTGCTGTATAATGGCTCATTCTTTGATGACTTTTTTTTCTTACAACACTCATTTCATTGTTTAGTGTTTCTGAATTTGTTTGCTGTAGTACAGATAAAAGACAGTAGAATGGTTTCTGTGTCAGCGAGTAAGGTGGCTTCTAAAGATTGTGACGCAGTATTGATTTTCTTGGGATGCAAGCCATAATGTTGGAATACTGAGCAGTATAGTAAAGTCAAAGTCATGCAGGTTACATAGTTAGGAAGGCTTAAGGCACTGAATACATTTCTAAGAGAAAACTGTTGCAAGTCTTTGGAGGAATTAAAAATCTACATCTTTTTTTTTTTTTTGTTAAACAGTTTAAACCAGCAGAACTGAGAAAGCTAAGGGAATTGTCTACAAGAGGGCAGAATTAAAATAAATAAATAAATCTTGAATACCAGATGCTGGAGACCTGCCACCATCTACAAGCTTTTGTGAGGTTAACGCATTTACTGTAGCAACTCTCAGAAACGGAGTTGTCTGGTCTATTATATGACTTCAGAGCCTCCATGATACTACTGTGACTGACATAAATGTCTTTGTATCTCTAACTTCTCTGTGTGGAAGTTTTTTCAAGTCCTGTATGTCTAGTTAATCACTATATATTAAAAATCAGAAAATAAATCAGAAAATGTTAGAAGTAGCGAACTTAAAAATGTCCTGAATCAAAAAATAAAAACTTATTTTGAAATATTATTATTATAATACAGAATTAACTCTAGTAGGTATTCAGATGTAATCCAGGCAGGGTAGATGGTCTGTTTCCAGTTGAAAATCCTTTATTAAGCCAACACACAAGGGATCCAAACAAAACAAAAAATGATAGTTTCATCCCAAACTTTGACTGTATACCTGTTATCAGATAGTATCGGTGAGGTTTATTTTGGTGTAAAACAGTGTATTGGTATACATGTATTTATCACTGTATTTTTTAAGCTTTGTAATGGAGCTTTTCTCCTTGGGTCTTTGCTGAAAAAGGGCATCTTGCCCAGTCAGAACAACCTGGTTAACAGATGTCAAATAAAAATAAATAAATAAAATGTTAACAAATTCAAATCCCTTCCCCCATCCTTTCAGTGTCATATTCGAGCTGGTGCTGCCCTGCTTACTAAATCTTGTAATAATTTAAACCTTATGCACGTTAAGTAAAAAAAAAAAAAAATTAAAATTAAAAAAATAATGATGTGGTGGTACTTATTA
This sequence comes from Protopterus annectens, assembly GCF_019279795.1. Lineage (NCBI taxonomy): Eukaryota > Metazoa > Chordata > Ceratodontiformes > Protopteridae > Protopterus > Protopterus annectens. The sequence continues at coordinate 902,657,166 of NC_056746.1, forward strand.
AAACACATTAGCATCAAAGTCTGAATTTATCAGACAATATAATACATGGCTGGAGGTATTTAAGCATTAGCCCTTGCTGGAAATTAGAACTCCTGAACTTTTACAGTAACAGTACTCAGTTTTACCAAGGAAACCTCATAAAAGAGCCCGGCCCTTTACCTTTCCTTTACTATCCTAGAAGGGAAACGTCTCCCTTGCCTTGCTACTTCAGGGCTAAAGTGAATTTAATTCCACCAATATAGACAGCATGGAGTCCTTCAAACAAAATGTCTGCACGTGACACTAGTATGTCTTTTCATTGGTTGTCGAGGTTTTTTTTTCCCTTTCTGCGTTGTAGCGATTCACAGTTGTTAAATAGTTAGAGAAAAAGTGTGTTGTGGAGTGGACTGTACACAGGCAGCAAATCTATTTAAGTATACTTCTCAAAAGGTATTTAACCAAGCAGCATGTATGTATGTAACCATGTAGTTGTTGTTGGACATGACAAGACTCTCTCATGTCTGGGAGTATATGATAGTAATACGAATATGGTTGTTTACCTTGCTTACATGTTCAGTTTGCTCTGCATTCTGTATAGGTAAAACCACTAGAAGGCTAAGCAAAAGGATTTATGAACATGTTTGATATAAAAAAAAAATCCAAATCTACAAATGCTTTTTTTAAACATACTATGTACTGTCCAGGTTTCAGGAGATTTCTTGTTTCATTATTGACAGGGTTTGTATGTTGGACAGAGCGGGAAGATAGTGAACTGTTATTAGAACAGAAGAAATTAAACTGGCAGATCTGGTTAAATGCAACTAATAAACCTGGATTAAATGAGGCGTTATCTCTTAACTGCATTTTAAAAGCAAGAGCTGCTAAATTAAAATAAGTGTTTAAGTACTTTTACTGTCTTAAGTAGCACAATACTAAGTTTTATGTGTTTTTATGTGTGTTTGTGCTTTGTATATATGCACGATCACTTTAAATGCTGCTACACTTGTTCTAGATAATGGGTTTTATTGGTTAAATACCTTTTGAGAGGTATACTTAAACAGATGTGCTTCCTTTGTTCTGTTTTTATTTCTGATGATGCCTTTACTGAAGGTGAAAGTACTTGGAAATTGAACTATACTTGTTTATTCAGCTGTGCTGTTTCCAGTCTTTTCATTTCAGTTGTGTTCTGCTGGAGGAGTCTGGTGTGTTTCTTTTGCCATTGGAGTTTAACTGAAACTTAGTATACTATAATGCAAAGTAGCAAATGGAGCTTTGCTTCCCAGAGCTCCTCTGAAAATAAATATTACCCAGTCAGACTTTTCTAAAGAAAAATCTATCAAGGCTAGACTTATCCACAGTGTGATTCCTTAAACCTCTTGTATTAGAGGCAACATGGGATATATGCAAATGGCCCTGTAAAGACGTTGGGTGTTTTAGCTGTATGGCAATTCTGAATACCCATGACTTTTTCTTTTTAAGTCTGTGGACAAATTCAGGCCACTAAAGTCAAGCCCCACTAGCTGTGGACATGCATGTTTCAGCCTTCTTATAGCATCATCAGCACAGCATAAGTGGAATGTTTGGCTAACCATTAGAAACACAGGTTTGTTGTACCCAGCTGAGATCCATAACCATTAGGGTGTTTGCAAAATATCCCGAACAACAGACTAAATCAATGAGTAAAAAGGTCACGCAGAAAAAAACTGTCAGTAAAAAAAAAAAAAAAAAATGTAGCAAGGCTAGACTATCCACTGTGCGAGTCAATAAATGTCTTGTATTAGAGGCAACATGGGATCTCCTTCTATTCCTATGTTGCAGTATTCATACTGTGGGATTTCCCACCTCAGGCGATCAGATGTCGGCTCTTATACAAAAGCTTAAACCTGGCTGCTGTAGGCATGTGGAATGTCACAAGTTGGACCATAAACCAGGGACCATAAATGTGACATTTGCATGCACAGACCTCAGAACTTTTCAGCCACAGACGGCATTACTTCAACCTCTTTGCTCCTACGGCTGAAGACTTCTAAAGATAAGTACCCCGTTGGGGATTTCTTCTCTTATGTATGCTTCAGTTTGGTTGCTGTAGATTACCCTTTAGCCGATGTTTGAGAAAAAGAGCAAATGTAACTGCTGGTGTCAGATACCGCACAAAGACTCTGTCAACCGGTGTGTGTTTTACTTAGGAAAGGAGCACGACCATAAGGCCTGCCCTATTTGTCAGTCTTTCATGCCAAAGACCCTACACAGCTGACTGGCTGCATTTAACTTGTATTTAGAAAATCAAAGACTAAAACCCCTCACTTTCAAGATGGATCCTGAGTTGGCTGCCCAAACCGAACAACCGAGAAAGAAGACCAAGGTTTCCAGACCTTCCCCCGATGCCGCTCTGTCATCGGATGTCCTGCCGGCTACCAATATAGGGTCTGGGAGACACCCGATTACTACCTCAGCTTCGATGGTTCCTCTGGAAGAGGCTGTTTCTGCAGCCACGGAAAGCATGTCCGCGAAGTTTATCCAGATGCCTGCCATAACAGACGTCGAGGGGGAACCAACACTTGGTCGGCTGACCATGACTTCTCATGCTCCAGCCCAGGCCTGTGTCTCTAAGCCTACCCCTAAGCTCACTCCAACAAAGAAAAAAAAAGACTAAACACTTCAGCCCTACGCCTCAAGGAAGTCCAGATTGGCAGTTGTTTACCAACTCTGTAATGCAGGCCTTTATGGCCCTTAGGCACTCAGGCCCTGCACCTACCAACATTCCTGTGCTGAGCACCAGGCCAGCCTCTGCTTCCTCCCTACCTTTAACCACTGCTCATCAGAGAGAAAAGAAGAACCAGAGCAGTCCTACTCTTCTTCTGAGGAATCTATTTCCTGTGTGTCTCAAATTGCTTCACCGGAGGATTATTACTCTCCAGACGAAGACTCTGTTGAAGGAGATTCCCCACTAGAGGACATTACCTTTGGGGGAAACTATTAAAAAATGAGAGAGTACTTCAAGTGGGATATTGCCTTAATGTCAGATACCTAGAAAAGATATTTTGAACTTTTGCAACTTGAATCACCATACCCTTCAGCTGTTCCACCTGTGCTTCCAGCTTTCCTGGATGCCTTTAACTCTGTCTCCAAGAACCCAGATTCCCAAACTCCTGCCCCTAAAAGGCTGGATAGATTTTGCAAAGTGCCTGATGAACAGAAATGTGTGGTGAAACCTCCCCTGGCTGACCCAGGAGTTATTGCTGTGTCTCCAGACAAGACAGTCTAGGCAGTTACCCTCTGCTTCACTTTTGCTAACAGATGTTGTTTCTTTCGACTTTTCCCGGTTAGGGGTCGCCACAGTGGAACTCCGGTCTGCTAATGATTGGCAGTAGATTTTTACGTGCCGAGTTTCCAGCTCTGACGCACAACCTTCAACGAAGGTAAGCCCATTCATGCATGTCTCACAGAAGATGCGCTAGCTGAGAATTAACAGATAAAGACCGGAATAAACATGGAGAGAATGGTTAAGAAGGTATACACCTCCTCTGCCCTGGGCTATCAATTACCAAACCCACATGGTTAAATACGCCCTGGACCTTGCGTCCCAGGCTTCTACCCCAGACTGTCCCACCAAAGCTGACATTGCATCGAAACTGTCTCTAGCTACACAAATAGCCATACACTCTGTCAGGTGCAATTATGATGCAGCAGAGGCTTCAGCCAAGGTCGGCTGCCTTTGCATCTGCCTTACACAGATACTCCTGGCTTCGCCTGCAAGCTCTACCCGAAGATTTTAAATCCAAAGTCATGGATGCTCCTCTGGACCACAACCTTTTATTTGGGAAAGACTCGGCAGAACGTTACAAAAACTTGCAAGAGAAAAGCAAAGAACTGCAGGACAATAAGCATCTGCTGATGTCCCCCTTCCCTAGATATTATAGGAGCTACCCAGCAAAAACATCCTTTATCAGAAGGACTCCTTCAGCGTCACGCCCTTCCTCCTAAAGGCCTTGTATGGCATCCAGGAGACAGCCTTACTCAAGACCCCCCCCCAACTCTCTCAGCCCCCATCCAAACAGCCCTTTCCAGACAGAGGGGGCTCCTCTAAAGCATGACTGTCCTGCTCAACTGCCTCTGTTTGCTCACTTTACCCACTGTCTTCCCTTCTGGAAATCCATCACTGCAGATCTTTGGGTTCTTTCCTTCATCCAAAAAGGAAATGTCCTATCCTGGGAAGGAAAGACCAAAACCAAAAAGAATTCCTTTTCCTCCAAAAAATCAGCTTCATCTATTCTCTCCCATTTTGAAAGAATTAAGTCAAGAAACTTTAGAACCAGTTCCCTCCGGACAGGAAGGACAAGACTTTTAGTCCCATCTGTTCTTAGTTCCAAAAAAGGATGGCCCTTTGAGAGTCATTATCTCAACCTATTTCTGAAGGTTCCCTCCTTCAGGATGCTCTCCCTTCAAACCCTTCTACCCATCATTCCCTCCCAAGCTTTCATGGTCATTCTGGACCTAAAGGATGCATACCTGCTCATTTCTATCAGACCATCCCACAGGAAGTTTCTGAGCTTTACTGGCCACTCTTCATGCTTTCAGTTTACAGCCTTGTCCTTTGGTTTGTTCTCGGCCCCCAGAGTTTTTACAAAGTGCTTGGCCCCAACCATTGCCTATTGCAGAACCAAGAGAGTCCAAATCTACCCTTACCTGGACGACATTTTCATTCTGGCAGAGTCAAAATCCACCCTACAGACCCATCTCAAGTTCACCAAACAAAGTGCAATCTCCCTCCTCCCATTTTCAAAACCTATTTTGAGTATCTCACCTATCTGCAAGACAATTTCTGCATGTTCTAGGTCTCATGGCAGCCACTATTCCCATGTTCCCATTAGCAAGTATGCACATGAGAAAATTCCAATGGTACCTAAAGAATGTGTGGTCTCAGAGCCAACATTCACTAGGTAAACTTATCTCCCTTTTGCCCTGCCTGAAAACAGAACTACACTGGTGGATTCAGCAAATTTTACAGAACCAGGACATTCCTCTACAACTCACCACCACCAACCAATCCATGCACACCGATGCATAAGACCTAGGGTGGGGGGTAACGTTACAGAATTTGAGTACAACAGTGTTGGACCCCTGTCCAGCAAAAGCAACATATCAGTGTCAGAGAAATGACTGCTGTCTTGCTGACTCTAAAAGCTTTCCTTCCCACCTTGCAACCAAGGTTGCTCCACATTGTGACAGACAACACAGCTGTCATGTGGTACCTAAACAAACAAGGGAGGGACAAAGGCTTACCAGTTATGCCGGATAATCCTACAAATCTGGTATCTGGCAGCCAACCACAACCTTCTCCTACAGGCCTCTTGCATCCCCTCTCAGGAAAAGAAACAAGCAGACTTGCTCAGCAGAACATTCTCTGTACAACACGAATGGATATTGCACAGGGATACCTTCCTAGACATCGTCTACCAGTGGGGCACACCTCAAGTGGATCTGTTTGCCTCCCCCCAGAACAGACAACTACACACATTCTGTACCAGGGATTACACTCCTCTAGCCTAGAGAGTGAATGCCTTCAGCTTTCCATGGAAGGGAATGTTCTTGTACATTTTCCCTCTCTTCCCTCTAATACAAAAGGTCCTTCTGAAAATCAAGAAGGAACGACCAAAAATCTTGTTGGTTGACCCCCTGTTGGCCAAGGCAACACTGCTTCCCCTTCACTCCCTAGTCAAGGGCAATCACCGCGTTACCCCACAAGGTGGACCTACTAATGCAACAAAAGGGGAACTCTCTTTCACCCTCCGCTGTCTCTGCTGTACCTAACTCCATGGGTGATCAACTTCTGATATCTTTCAGACAACACTAATTAGAGGACGTGCTCTCAGGCCTGAGGGAGGCCAGGAAACCAGCTACTAGGAAAAACTATTTGTCTAAATGGCAAAGATTCTCAATATGGTGTTCCCTTAAGGACAGGGATCCTTTTCATGCGGATCCCTCACTTGTCCTTATCTATATATGTGAGCTCATTAAGGAGGGACTAGCAAATTCTTCAGTGAAAGTCCACCTTTCTGCAATTTCAGCCTGCATGCCTTTACAGCCACCACTGCATTCCAGACTGGACTTTAACCTTTTCCTGAGAGGGGTCTTACATATCAGAACACCAAGAAAACCCATCCCTCCTCCCTGGGACTTCAGTTTTGTGCTGGAAAAGCTCACCTTACCTCCCTTTGATCCAGCAGCACAGCTCCTCTGCAAATGTGCACATGGAAAACCATTCTTTCAGTGGCCATTGCCGCCGCTAGAAGTGTGTCTGAACTACAGGCCCTCATGGCTTGTCCTCCTTACACCACCTTCCACAATGACAGTATGACCTTGCGCACAAACCCTTTCTTCATGCCCAAAGTGGTGAACAAACTATCATTAAACCAGTCCATTCACTTAACTACCTTCTTCCCCTCTCCATCTAATACCGCAGAGAGGATCCTTCATTCCCTAGCTGTACACAGACAACTGAGATTCTACTTGGACAAAACCAAGTCCTTCAGAAAATGACCAACTCTTCATCTCCTTCCACCCTAGGGCTGTGGGTAAGGCAGTCTCCAAACAAACCATTTCCTCTTGGATCAGGAATTCCATTCTGTTTTGCTACTCACATCATGGCAAACAGTTGCCTCAAGGAGTTAGGGCTCATTTCACTAAAGGCATGGCTACCTCCAAGGCCTTTCTTAGAGGGCTGGACACAGCCTCCATAATGGAAGCAGCTACCTGGTCTACAGTTCACACTTTCACAAAACACTACAAGCTAGACCAGGTCTTTAGGGCCAGAGCAGGATTTGCCAGGGGGATCCTGCAAGGATTCTTGGAATCCTGTACCTCTGCTCCCTCCTTTCACTCCTTCTAGCTTTGGTACTCTCCTACAGTATGAATACTGCAACATCGGAATAGAAGGACATAGAATAGATTTGTAAAATCTTACCATAACCATAGATGTCCTTCTCTTCCATGTTGCAGTATTCCTTTCCACCCTCCATACCCCTTTTTTTCCATCTCTACTGGATGGTTGATCTTTGACCTCTGTATCCACTCCATACAGGCTAGTCTGTATAGCCCTTCAGGGGCATTTGCTCCTTAGGAAACCAACCAAAAACCAGTCTTAAAGACTATACGATGAAAAACAACAATGATTCCAGTTGGAAAATGTATTACTGAAACATGTCTTAGCACCTCGGTCACCACAGCCTTCAATGAGCACACAATTCATGGTAAAGATGCATTCCCTTATATACACAGTGTAAATAACTTAATTAATAATAAATCAATTAAATAATTAAGTATTAAAGAAACTGCACTCCCTGATAAATAAAAACCCATACCACAGATACAAAAATATAATATAAATATAACACACAATATCTAACCTATTATATCAAATATTTCCAATTAATTTCCATATTTAAACCAAAAGGTAATAATGTATTATATTTCAATATAAGAATAGATTCTTTATATAATAACATATTTTTTAACAATCTATGATTTCCTTTTTTAATAAAGATCTGTTCTAAAACAGTAGCTTGTAACAAATCAATATTCTGGTTATGGGTTTGTAAAAAATGTAAAGCCACAGAATTATCTGTGGCACCCCTCTTAATATCACAAATATGTTCCTGTAATCTAAGTTTAAATTTCCACTTAGTCTCTCCAATATAAAATAGATTACAAGGACATTTAAGGCAATAAATAATTCCCTCTGCGTGACAAGAAAATTGTTTATTAGGTGTAAAGCTTTTTATTATTTATTCTGTCGAAGGATATTCTAGTAAATTGGCATATATTGCAAGACCGACAAGCAAAAGTACCAAAGTTACTTATTGGAAAATGTAACTGTTCAGCAGGATGCCTAAAATATGCTCTTATCAACATATCCCCCAAATTTTGTCCCCTTTTATATGCCACCAAAGGACTAGAGGGGAGCAAAATACCCAATTTTCTATCCTTCAGCAAAAACTTCCAATAATATTTAACTGTATCCCAAATTTCTTGGCTTACCAAATTATATGTAGTGACAAAATAAATATCATCTACTGATGCCTTTTTATTTTGTTTAAATTTATTCCTTGGCAAAAAATGTTTTTCCCCAGAGGTCATGAATTTATCAAAGGATTCCATAATGGAATCCATAGAATAACCTCTGCATAAAAAAACATAAGTTGAATTTGCTCCTTAGCCTTAACTTGCTCTTTTGTGCACCTTATCCTCAGCTTCAAGTTCTGAGGTATGTGTGTGTGTGCAGACGTCACATTTATGGTCCCTGGTTTTTGGCCCTGTGTGTGACGTCCTACGCATCTACAGCAGCCAGGATTAAGCTTTTGTATAAGAGCCAACATTGGGTCGCCTGAGGTAGGAAATCCCACAGTATGAATACTGCAACATGGAAGAGAAGGACATCTATGGTTATGGCAAGATTTTACAAAAGTTTTCTGTCTAGCCTTGCTAGATTTTTCTTTTGGTTTTTACTGATTGGTTTTTATGTGCGACCTTTGTACTCATTGTTTGTCAGACTTTCCTGATAAACAAAGACAAATAAATAAGTACATTTTAATATATGATCCAGTGTCGTCTATTTTTGTCCAGTTCATCTGTGGGTTCTCTGATCTGACCTCTGCACCAATCCCGTTGCTTTTTGGTTCCATGGCTCTTTCTCCTCTACTTTCCATAATTCCCTGAAATCCTCATATCTCATTTTCAAGGGCTGCTGTGAACTGTATCCTTTCAGTTCAGTGCATTTTTTTTGTTTTCCTTCTCTTCAGAGAAGTTCTCTCCAGCCATTTAGTTTAAAAGTTAAACTTTGGATTGTTACATAGATTTGTAGGTTTAAAGCAAGTCAGAGTAGGACTGTGTATAGTGTGCTTAGATAACTGTTTATTCTTGTTATAAGGTTAGTTTAGCAATGTGACTAGCTGTACTGTGCATTTTCCATAGACAGTAAAACTTTAATACGACTTGGTACTGGTAGTTTTTTTTTTTTTTTTTTTTTTACACTTCTTGTCTCAATTGTGAGTCATGCCTGATGGTTTAAAAGGTGTACAGTGTGTGGGCACAAGCTCCCTGTCTGGGAGGGATTTCATGGGTGCTACCTATCTCAAAACAGTGCCAGTCCTGCTCATAGTTGAACTGCTGGGCTGTTCAAACCAGGAGAGAAAGTTGGTTGTAAAAGGTGTTCCTTCTTAGACAGAGTCTGCTATGCCATCTACTTTTTCTTCTTCCTCCCATGCTGGGAAGGACAAGAAAGCTAAGGACAAACAGAAGGAAAGGTAGAAAGACAAAGTATTCAAGAAAGACAGGATAGAAACGTGAAGAAAAAAAGAAATTTGAAATGGGGAAGTCCCATAAGAGATAACAGGATCCAACACTTGTATCTGTTTTGGCTCTGAAGATTCTTAAATGTTTGGAACCAGTAGATGTCCTTCCATATCACTGTTGAAGTATTTCTTACAGTTGAGATTCCTTGCCTAGGGCAGCCTGACATTTGTCCAGTATACCAAAGCCTTAGGTTGTAATTTGGACATCATATGTCACTCATATGCTCCTTGAGCTTAGCGTAGGGCATAAAGGTGATGTATGGATGTACCTTCCTCAGAATAATTTTGCCTGCAGTCTAAATGCCATCTCTAATCGTGGGTCTGAATGCTCTTTCGTCTGCTGTTTGCCAAGCTGTAGTTTTCAGATAAATGCCCCTTTGGGGTTTTTCTTATCTTCTTTTACTTTTGGTTGTTTTCATTTCATCCAGAAAGGGGAAATGCTAATGTGGGAGACAAATTCCCAGTAAGGATCATCACGAGCAGTATTTGTTTTGGTTAGGTACTTCTCATAGCCATGCGTCTTATCTAATTTGTCAGGTGTTTGTTCCTAAAAACTTGTGTAGTCATTTCTCCTCTTTAGCTGTTTACCTGGAGAATCAGCGTCTTACATTGTTGGTTCAATGTACTATGGTTCGATCATCCCAGCCTGTGAGTCAGCCATCCACAGAGAAGGTGGCCAGGAAAACCCTGCTGGATTCTTTGGTTGTACTGCCTCCACCGGACGTCTCTCTCGAGGCTGGTGAAAACCTGGCGGACCTCCTGGTTATTTAATCAGATTGTTCTGCCACTACTGCTTCAGAGGTCGGTTTGGATCTGGTTTCTTGCACGTTCCTGGAGGCTCTGGAGACATCTATTCCAGATGTTCAGGAAGAACTGTGGCTGATGATTTCCAAAGGACCTAGGGGTGTTCCGCAGATCCTTGTTAGGGAGGAGATTCACATTATGCTTATTGGGTGCTGGCAGGGGCCCGAGCAACCAAAGATATTTAGGACTGATGTCCCTTTTAAATAGAAGCAGAGAACTAAGAATATTTCATCTGCATCTAAGGATCCTCAGTGTGAATGACAGGATTTCACTCAGGGTGTGTTCATTGCCCTTATGGCTTTGAAGCCTCCCAAGGGGTTTCTGTCCCTGCTGTACCTTGGTCATCTCCTCTTCATAAGAGGCCTAGGAAGGAAGTTTCATCTGATGAGGAATCCTTGGCCTATTCCTTCCAAATCTCCCTTGGATTGTGGTTCTGAGGAGGGGGTTTCTATTAGTCCTGATTCTCCTTTTGAGGAGATTTCCTTTGGAGACAGTTTCCCCATATGATGGAGTTTTTAGTGGGACTGTACCCTGATTTTTGATGTCAAAAAAAGATAATCTGATGTCAGTTTTCATTCCATCCTCAGCTGATGTGTTCAGATCCAAGACATTGGATCTAACTCACTCTCTGTAAAACCAAGAACCAGAAACTAAGACTTACAAAATGTCCACAAGTGCACCAAGGTACCAAACGACACAGGAAGAATAAAACACAACCACGTTTATTCCACAAAATCCACAACTAAGCGCTTTCATCTGCATGTAACACCAGTCTTCAGAGTTCAAGTACATACCCTCCTATTTACAAATTAAGTGCTATTAATTAGGATCACATGTACACCCCCAACCAATACAATTCAAATATACTGCTTTTACAATAGAAAACAGTAAACACTATATAAATAAAATCAAATATTAAAACAAATGCACAGATACAAATACTATTAAACACCTAAATATTATCAAGCAGCGTATAAGGCTTTTAATTTAAGTAATACTACTAATGCATATGTGTTTGTTTATACCTGAGAATGCTGTAACGTTACATTGTAGTTGCCACCGTAATTCCCAGATCTCCACAAGTTCTTCCCAAAGGCCACCTCTGTTGCCCTTAACCACCTTCTCTAAGACAAAGAATTTAAAATTGTATCACCGATACTGGATATATGCTTAAATAATGCATTATTCATATTAGAATTCTTGATATCAAAAGCGTGCCAATAAATTCTCTCTCTGAAATGCTTAATAGTTTTTCCCGTGTAGAAAGCACAAGTTTGCTGACACTATGCTACATAAATAACCCCCTCTACCTGGTAGTTATAATGGTCCTTAGATTATATATTCATATTATTAATTTTGTATTTGTCACCCTCCAGTATAAATTTGTATTGTCTGCAATGTCCACATTTATAAGTACCTAACCTCCTGTGGGTAGTAACATAATTATTTCCCATTGTGTCAAACATGTCTTTAAAGGAGAGAGAGCTTTTCTAAAGACAAAAACAGGTGTTGTGCTCAACACTAAGGGCATATCTTTATCTTGTTCAAGTATGTGCCAATTCCTATGAAGAATCCATCTTTCTCATTAGTATAGGTCATAATAAATGCTTTACCCAACTTATCTATTTCGCTTTCTCTGTTGTTTTCTTGTCTATTCATCACCTCGTCCATTAACAGGTGTGTGTGTGTGTGTGTGTGTGTGTGTGTGTGTGTGTGTGTGTGTGTGTGTGTGTGTGTATATGTATGTGCGTCTGTGTGTGTATATATATATATATATATATATATATATATATATATATGTGTGTGTGTGTGTCTTATTTTTCACTTCACTATACACCATCACTAATTCTGAAGGGTATGCCCTCCTATAAAACATTTGACATATCTCACATTCTGCCTCAAAAGTAACATTCATCAGCACCATCAGTGCTAGTTTAATAAACTGTTTTTTAATCGCCCCCTCTTTTGATGGCAGGGATAATTGCTAGAAAAATGTAACATCTCATTAGAGTATGTGGGTTTCCTATCTATCTATGTATATGTGTATGTATATATATATATATATATATATATATATATATATATATATATAGGTCTACTGCTTTTCATTGAATACCACGTATTCGAAAAAGAGCAGTAGACCGCTCAGTTATGAGAAAGTGCACTTATTTGAAAGTGCACTTTTGCGAATTCTGCTTCTACGAACATATCGCACCACAGTGGAGGACAGTAGGAAAACTGACAGACCTTAGGGTTAGGGTGCGGGTCATGGTAAGGGGATAGCTACATGTCCTCCACTGTTGCGGTAGTCACAGACCTTAGGGTTAGGGCACAGGTCATGGTAAGGGGATAGCCCTACTAGCTATCCCCTTACCCACGCCCTAACCCTAAGGTCCATGACTACTGCACTAAACGGCAGTATGTAGCCCGTTCGCTGAAGCGGGTTTCGCGAAAGTGCACTTTCGATTAAGTGCACTTTCACGTAACCCAGGGTCTACTGTGCGAGTTCGAAAAAGTGTATTTTCGAACTTATACAGAAGACCTATATATATATATATATATATATATATATATATATATATATATATATATATATATATATATATATATATATATATATATATACATACACACACACACACACACACACACAGAGGGAGAGAGAGGGCTAGTGAATAAACCCATTTCCCTATTAGTCTTAACATCTAAACAAGAATCGTATTGTCATCTACTGTGAAGGTGAACTTAAGAAAATCCGTAGTCATATTTAAATATGATGTAAAATTATCTATTTCTGATCTAGGACCTGCCCATAAAACAAAACGATCATCTAAAAATCTCATATAGAACGACCAAGGAGGGGGTTTAAGTACCTCAAACAAAAACTTTTTTCTCCCATTGTAAAAGTACAATATTGGCAAAGGTGGGGCCACATGCTGTCCCTGTCACCACACCTTTCCTTTGCCAAAAATAATCCCCATTAACAAGTAAGATATTGTTCTTAAGTACAATTTCCATCAAGACATCACACACACAAATGTCATGGTTACTTAAATCAGTACTTTCCACTAAAATATCTTGGAACCATTCTAGACCCGTACTATGAGGAATAACGTTATATAAATTCACAACTATAGTCAAAAATATCGCATTGGGATTATAACCTACATGCTTAAATTTGCTTAAAAAAATCCTAGGAATCGCGACAGATATGTACAAACATTTCCACATACTTTTTCAATTTAAAATCAAAATATTTAGCAAGTGTGTATGTCTTAGATCTATTACCATTCACAATAGGTCTAAATAATGGATTATTTAGATCCTTGTGAATCTTGGGTATCTGAGGCTGACCAGGGATCTCCTCCACTCATGGGATTTTACTCTCTTTTGCAACAGTTTCTTCCTTCTGTTGTACAGTTTATGACAGGGGACCACCAGATTGGCTTCCTTTTTTTGGAGGATAGCATCTTGGTTCTGTTTGGGATAGCACGATCCATGCAGTCATGTAACTGCTTATAAAGTGCAATTGTGTTAGGATTCAAGTAAAACTACCACCACCCACTGGCAGTGGGTAAGCACACTCCTCTTTAGATTCATCCATATCCCTTCTGATTATGTTACTTTTCCTTTTCATAATATCTGCTGTTATTTTCTTAGTATAAGTAAACACTTGTTTGTATTGCAATTGATGATAGTCAAATGCCAAATCAGACTTGAGTAAATTATCTAAGTCTGTAGCCTCTGCCCTCAGCTGTTCAGTCTGACGTGCATTATATTTTACCAGTACTTCTAGATATTCAAAGCCCTGCCCATCAAAAAGTTCCAGCAACTTCTTATGAAGCGCTGAATCTTTTACAAGGCCAGTGGGATATTTAAAAGTCCTTAATCTCTTTAGTAGGATATGTAATCACATACACTCCTTAAAATGCAAGTTCTCAATCTGCAACTTATAACACTTTAAAAGTCCAACTGTTGGATATGACTTAACACAACTACCTTGGATGAATTAGCAGCATCGATGAAACTGTTAAATTCAAAAGACTTGTCAACCCTTTCCCTTAATGGCATATCTGTAAGTTGCTGCTCAGACCCTCCAGAATTTGTGGTAGTCATAGAAGCAGAAACCAAGACATACATACGTTGTCCTGGCGGAATAGAGTTCTCCATAACATCCTGCGACTGCTGAATAAGGGTGTGTGTGCTGGAAATTCTCTTCTGCTGGGTAAGCTCCTGTATCAGCTATGTAAGCAAGCCAGTACTATTAACCACTCTCTCAAAAATGGTGTCTTCTCTTCCTCCAGCATCCATGACTCCTAGTGCACTAAACACACCACTCCAGACTGAGAACCAGAAACAAAGACTGATCTTCGAAGCTGCTCCCACATGGGGAACCCATTGCTATGCCTTTCTTTTGGATATAATACTGATCCTCAAAGATAAAAAAATTATAAGAAAGGACAATATCCAATAGTGTAGTGACTAACCTAATTTCGTTGTTCGGGGCCCCAGTTTCTAATAGCATAAGTTCAATCCATTCCACAGCCTCCTCGTGTGGAATGGACATGTATAAATCGACCACGTCAATGGTCAAAAAGTTGAGGTCGCTGTTAAATTGAACTTCATTTGTCATACTCAAAAAGGACCACGAGTCTTTACAAATTTGTGGTATAGTCTTTAAGTATTTCCCAATAATGTTGTCAATGAGACGGGCACAGGGTCTTCTTTAAACTAAGATGTTTTATCATTTTAAACTCTTAAAGATGCTGATTTAGATTTAAAGCATGTTTTTGTATATACAGGAAGTGACATCAACATCTGTCACTTTAGAAGGTTTTAAAAATCACTTGAAGTGCTGTCTTTTGTATGCTGATGAAGCTCCAGCTTTATAGGAGCGAAAACGCTTGATTCTAATTAGCGGAATAAAGGTGTTTCAGTTCTTAACTCGTGGCTACTGTGACTTGGTTTTGTGTTTTAAAAGTTTTTTTTCGTTTTCTTTTTTATCAACTATATATATATATATATATACATACATATATATGAAACTCACATACTCTAATAGGATGTTTAGCAATCATCCCTTCCATCAAAAGAGGGGGGTGATTAAAGGACAGTTTATTAGAATAGCATGGATGGTGCTGATGGATGATACTTTTGAGGCAGAATGTGAGATATTCTGTCAAATGTTTTATAGGAGGGCATACCCTTCAGAATTAGTGATGAAGGTTGTATAGTGAAGTGAAAAATAAGACATTTATGTATATATACACACCTGTTAATGGAAGGGGTGATGAATAGACAAGAAAACAACAGGGAAAGTGAAATGGATAATTTGGGTAAAGCATTTATTACGCCCTATACTAATGAGAAAGATGATATAAGAAGAATTCTTTGTAGGAATGGGCATATACATGAACAAAATAAAGTATATGCCCTTAGTGTATTGGACAAAACCCGTTATTGTTTTTAGAAAAGGTCTTTCCTTTAAAGATATGTGTGGTAGAATGGGAAGTAATTATTATGGTAGTACCCATAGGGGGTTAGGTACTTATAAATATGGACATTGCAGACAGTGCAGATTTATACTGGAGGGGGGTGACGCATAAAATTAATTATATGAATATATATATTCTAAGGATAATTATAACTGCCAGGTAGAGGGGGTTATATATGTAGCACAGTGTCAGCAGTTTTGTGCTTTCTACATAGGAAAAACTGTTGGGCATTTCAGGGAAAGAATTTATCAGCACACTTTTGATGTCAAGAATTATAATATTAGTAATCCATTATTTAAGCATATATCCAGTAATCTGTGACACAATTTAAAATTCTTTGACTTAAGAAAAGGTGGTTAAGGACAAGAGGTGACCCCGGGAAGAACTTGAGGAGATCCTTGAATTATGGTGGCAACTACAATATAATGTAACAGTATTCCTGGGTATAAATGAACACACATCCATTAGTAGGATATTTAAATTAAAAGCCTTGTATGCTGCTAGATCATTTTTAGGTGTTTAATACCATTGTCGCCTCATAGCAAGACGTTGTCTCGTTCGATTCTCAGCTAGAGGGTCTTCTGTGTGGAGGCATACGTGAATGAGGCGTGCCTTCGTTGAAGGTTGTGTGTCAGGGCTGGTAACCCAGTATGTAAAAATCCACTACCAATCATTAGCGGACCGGAGTTCCGCTGTGGCGACCCCTAACCAGGAAAAGCCGAAAGACACAAACAAATATTATTTGCATCTGTATATTTGTTTTTATTTATAGAGTGTTTACTGTTTTCTATTGTAAAAGCAGTATGTTTGAATTGTATTGGTTAGGGGTCTACATGTGATCCTAATTCTTCGTTAATAGTATTTAATTTGTAAATAGGAGGGTGTATATTTGAACTCTGAAGAAATCTTGTGTTACACCCGATGAAAGTGCTTAATTGTGGATTTTGTGGTATAAACGTGGTTGTGTTTTATTCTTCCTGTGTCTCGTTTGGTACCTTGGTGCACTTGTGGACACCATCTGTGTAAGCTAGTGACAACGTAGAACTCTCGAGCTTTTCTCTTACCCATAGTGCACCATTCCCTGTTACCTCAGATCTTATTTGCTGCCATTTGGTGAAAGATGTGGTGATTTGTCTTCAGTTTTGGGCTAGATAAGTACTTGTTTTATCTTTATTTAAAGCAATATTCTTTTTTGATATTCATTTTTTTTCTCATACTAGAGTACTCTTGATACTGTTAGTATCTTTCTTCCTTTTCTCTCCGTTTACCCTAATACATTTTTATCATAGTGTTTACTACTGTTGTAGGTAGTCCATTCACTCTTTCTCTTCCTGTTTAAAAAAAAATGTCTATATATATATATATTATTTTTTTTTTAAATCTTGTTGTTGAAGTAGTTTGTAGCCATTTTCCCTTCTAGTGAACATGGCTGAAAAAGAAAAAGCCCCTGCGAGTTTTAAAAAGTGTGCGAAGTACGGTCAGAAGAATTCCCTCTCTGACTCGCACACCCTGTGTTTATTACCTTGGCCCCCTCCACCTGCAAGAGAGGTGCACAGTATGTCATGCATTCAACCCCTAAACATTAGTGGAATGCAAAAACATTGATTTTAAATGGGGTTTTGCCATCTTTTTTCAGTGCCATAGCTGGAAAAACATCTAAAATGTTGCCACACTCCTGTCTGAGCTTTTCTTTTGTTTCTTCAAAGACCTCAGAGAAAACTTTGAAAAGACCTTCTTCAGATCCTACAGTTTCCACGGACACATCTAAGAAAAAGAAAAACAGACTCTTGGATCCAACCCCCTTGGATCAGAGAAATGCAAAAAGTCTTTCGTCAGATTGGACTGATGTTCTTATGACCGACGCCATATCCTCAGTCTTTTTGCGATGCAGAAGCAGTTTCTGATAGTGCAGGTTGGATTTCCGAAACCGGAGTTTCAGACCGAATCAGAGTTGGTTGACCCCCGCTAGAACATTTGGATGTCAGAAAAGTGAATAACTGTATTTCTTGGGAAACAGATACCTCAGGGATTACCATACCTTGTGTATACTAGGGCCTGAGCACGATTGCTACAGTTGGATGCTTTTGTGTGTGGGTTTAACAAACGACCATTAAGAGACGGTTAGACTGTGCTAGGTTAGTGTTTGGGAAGCTGTAATTATAAAATGCCGCCGGATGCCCGACGTCCCGCTCGGCCCAAGAAGCGAGACAAAAAAGCGAAACCTAGGGTTGATGAACCGGCAGTCCCAGACGTTTCTTTTTTGCACGGCTCAGTGGAGCCAGAGGTTTAAGGTAGTTAGAGCCTCTCCTTCTGTTGCCAAAGCAGAGGCTTCCCTGAACCCGGATGTTGGTGGAAAGGTTTGGAGTGTAAAAGCATTCTTTGCAATGTGGTTTTGATGCTGACAGGCCCTCCAGGGGTGGCTGCCACTAGTTCTGTTCTCGCAGGGCATGCCTGGTTGAGCATGTTAAGACAAGGATTTTGGATGCTTTACAGTCTGATGTGTTGTTTGCTCTTGTGGAAGCAGTTTCAGCCACCGGGTTTAGTAGAAATTGGCCTACTAAGGTCTAGGTAGGTAGGGGCAGAGCCTGTCCTTTTTAGCCCAGAACAGGGAGTTCACCTGCTCAGACTTCTGGTGAGGGCAGGGGTCCCTTTCAGAACAGACCCAATGACCTGCCTGGCAGCCAAAGGCATGCCAGACGCTCCTCCACAAAGGAAAGAGGCTCACAGCAAATTTCTCAGTTTATCCAAATAGATTTTATTCTCGCCTGTAGTACCAAGAAAGAAGGGGAACACTGAGACCAATTTGATGTTGACGTTACAACAGCTTTTACCTCTGCTGGGCAAAGATCACTGGATGGGAAGCTTACCTTGTGCCTATAAGACTGAGTTGCAGTGGAACAATATCTGCTTCGAGCTGGAAATTGGCTTATCTACTTTCGTGGTATTCACAAAGGTTCTGGCTCATGCCTAGGGTATTCTGTGAGCGAAATAAAGTCAGTCTAGTACCCTCTCAAGAAGACATGTGCTTGGGTGTGAGACTGAAAACAGCCCTTTTTAACCCCGGACAAATCACTTTACTCCATCAATCATCTCATCGGTCCGTGCTGACTGCAAGGACAGTCCTTGCCATTAGGGTTCATGGCATCTTTCTATTCTGGTGCTTCCCAATGCCAAACTGTCAAAAGAATTGGTGGGAATGTCACCTAAACAAGGATTCCTCTGTGACCCGGCCAGAGTAGAAGTGCAGTCAGGATTTTAAGATGCCTCCCCGACATTGCTTGCTGGAGCTCATCTAATGGAAAGGGATAAGAACATAAGTGGCCTCAGCGATCACAGCATCACATATCAACATGAAGGAGATGTTATTCCAGGCAGGTGTTGATTCTAACAGACAACACAACTGAGACCAAGCTTGCAACTAACTCTCATAGGTAAGCAAGGTTTCTGCCGAGCACAGAAACTCCTTGTAATGTGTTAAGCAGACAACTGCACTGATCCCCACGAGGTGAAACTGAACTCCAGACACAGATTCGTTCGCTTCTTCCACTAAACCACCAGCTGCGTATGCCTTTCCACCTCTGCCCTCTTCTTCCAAAGGTGCTATTAAAAGTCAGACATTATCTCAGAAGGACGGCCATCTGGCTTCACCTCTTTTCATCTAACAGCTGGCATATTCTGTGTTGAAACACAGCAGGTCTCAACTTCCTCTCAAAGTTTTTTGTGTGATTATGGAAGAGAAGAGACTAGTACAAAAGAAGGTACGCAGAAAAAATGGAAGAGATTTTTATTTTGGAGTACAGCAAAAGAATTTGGAGATTTCTGAATTCATGTTGCAGCAATTTCAGCTCAATCCTTTGTAAGCAATTTCTTAGAGGGGGAGGAAGAAAATATAATCCCCGATAGAGCTCCTAAAAAACTTTATTCAACTTTTTTGAGCTGAAGTGCTACTGCTGAATTGAAATACTTGTAAAGGGAAAAGATTTTGCACACTTTAGATGTACACAGGCACCATGTTATTATTTAGTTTCTTTTGTGCTGAGAGTTCACAGGCAAGCCTGTGTCAAAACAAAACTAGGGCTACTTGCAACAGCTACAGTAAGGGGTGCAACTAAGGATATTTTGGAGGCAGCTACTTGGAGTTCAGTACATACTTTCTAAGCATTATCACCCTTCCCATCTACTCTAAGTCTAGGGCTTTTTTGCCACAGCTGTTTTTCTACCCAATACTGCAACCAGCAATTAATGGAGCAAGAACATAGTACAGTTTTGTACCTACCATAAATGGTGTTCGAGGATACACTGCAGTCAACCCTCCCTCCTTCCCGACTGAGGATAAGGACGCCATCATGATATACTCCTGACGCATTGACGCCAGTCTACGCGCTGTGACCCGACGGCCAATATCTCTGGTATTCGGGCGACTGGACAGCGGACTACCCAATAGTCAGGACTGCAGCAATCGTAATCTCGAACATCTACATTTTTTCTTTAATCCGAAGTGTCCGAAAAATTAAGGATTCATCGGATCCAAAGACTGATCTGCCAAGACTGCAGGATGTGCTACCTAGGACAAAGTACTCCCCATATTTGGACCCAGTTCCATCGAGAGTAGCTTCTCCCTTCCTTTATAGACCGGATTCTCCTTCTAAATGGTTCTGTTTCTCTTCTAGAAGTCTCACTGTGGAAGATGTGGAGAGGGTAGTGAGACAGATCATCTCGGTGTGGAGCCAACCAGTTTTTGCTTCAGTTCCTACCCCTTCGAGTTAGGAAGCCCATACACCCAAGACACCACCCCTAACTTTTCCTCCTCTGACTCCCTTCCGTCGTTTTGGACCCCTTGGATCAGAGTTTTCCAGGCCCGTCATCTTCAGATCTGAAGATCATTGTAGTCTCTGCTCCAAAGCTTGCTCTGAGCTCTTCCGTGCAATTGGATTGGGAGAGTGCTCAGAGCAGATGCACCCTGTCGGATCCGAGGTGTTTTAGTCGACTCTGAGGGTTTTGGAGCCGCCTCTATGCCTTAGAGCTTTGGCAAGGGTTAGTTCAGCTCCAATTCTGCCTCAGGGTGACTTTTCTCACAGCAGGGAAGGACCAAGAATCAGAAAGGCCTCCTCTTGGGTCTGGTTTGTATCCCTTTCCTGGAAGTTCAGCCTTTAGGACTTGAGGGAACCCTGTCAGCGACTATGACCCAGATGGGTCCTATACCTTTGGGTGCTGCATCTACATCACTTCCATCTCTGCGTCAAGAGTCTCAGCTAACCCTCCCACAGGGACAGCTGGTACCAAAACCCCAGTACACCCAGTTGGGTATTTCCACCTCTTCCAATACCTCCCCAGATTATCTCACTGAGGAGGTCCATTGGAAGAGGAAGTGCAGGAGAGAAGCATTTGGCTTCTCCTGAATCTGTCACCGAAGACACAGATTTTGAGTAGGGCAAGGGTCCCCACGGTCACCTCTTGCAGATGTCTCGTTCACAGACATTCTCAAAATCCTGAAACAGAGAGGTGGCTAAGAAGCCCTGCAACCCTTCATTGGAAGAGTCTCTGCTCCTGGAGGCGTTTGGTACCGGCCCATCTACTTCTTGGGTGATTCCTCCTGCTGACGAGCTCCTCAAATTGGTCTTGCCGTGAGCATGGAAGGAACCTGACACCATTGAGCCCTTTCCTGGGAAACCTGATAAGATTATGACCACTCCAGAACATGAGCATTTCTGGTCCAAGGGGGCCCCCTGTTGATGCTGTGGTCATAGTGGCTGCCACCAAAAAGGAACTAGCTAGTGAAAGTTCCTCTGTTCACTCCCGCCCCGACAAGGAGTTGCAGTTGATGGACAGGTTTGGGAAGAGTGTCTACCCTTCAGGGACCTTTTGCCTTGAGGTCTCTGAACTATTTGGCACATTTCAGCAGACTACAGAGAGATCTGATTAAGGAACTCTTAAATACCCTTGCAGGAACAGTGTCTGAGGAGGTGAAGGATTCTCTCATTTCGCAGCTGGCGACCCTACAATCGCTATCAAACTCATCCATGAAGCTTATTTCCATTGTGGCAGAAGGAACCTCAAGGGCAGTGGGTTCAGGCATAGCCATTAGCAGACACGCCTGGATGCAGTTGTGTGAGTCCGTGGAGACTTTTAAGTCTACATTCATCAAAGCTCCTTTTGACAGCACCTCTCTTTTTGGCCCCAAAGTAAAAGATATGTTGTCCAGGTGTGAGTAGGATGGAAATACCCTTTCTGCCGTGGGCATACATTTTTCTACCCCCAAAGATCCTTTTCCGAGAAATCATTTAGGTGGTGGAAAGATGTTCAAAAAATCACAAGGATTTTTCCAGAGCACACATGGTATTCCCCTGGAGGCACAGGGGAAAATACAAATGGTAGATGCCGCCCTCATGGCAGAGGAGAGTCCCACAACATCAAGGGTCCAGAGAACAATTCTTTGGCAAAACCCTTCCAGCACTCCTGAACGGAGACCTGATTGTCTCCCTCTGGAGGCAATCTGGGGTCATTTGTCCTTGCATCAGAGAGCCTGGCTACAAGTAACACAAGATACTTGATGCAGAGGATCATATCTAAAGGATAATATAATTCCATTTTCTTTTCTTTCTCCTGATTCCAGGAAAATCCCTGATGTTTCACTCAGTCAGAGGGATCAAGCAGCCATTTAAATACAAAAGCTGCTAAACAAAGCTGTCATCCAAGAGGTCCCCCCAAACCAGAAAGGATCCAGAACTTACTCCAGATTCTTTTTGGTGCCAAAGAAAACAGGGGACTGGAGACCAATTCTGGATCTCAGCAGCCTGAACAGATTTGTTCAAAAGTCAAAGTTCTGGATGGTCAATGTTCAGTCCATGCTTCCATTTTTGAAAAAGGATGACTGGATGTGCTGAATAGATCTCCTGGATGCATACTGTCATATAAAAATAAACAGGCAATCCAGGAATTTCTTGCCCTTCTGGCTAGGAGTCCATCATTATCAGTTCGGAGCACTGCCCTTTTGTCTCACCACAGCCCCCAGAGTGTTCACCAAATGTATGGCAGTAGTAGCAGCTCACTTGAGACTGCAATGATTCCATGTGTTTCCAGATGATTGGCTCATTACCGCTCCAACCAGGCATTAACTCGTCATTGCAAGAGAAGTCATTTATGCTTGTACAAGGTTAGGAATAACCATAAGTTTTGGAAAGTCAAATTTAGAACCAACACTGATTCTAGAATTCAGAGTAACGCTACGTGACACAAGGTCAACAATAGCCTCCCTTCCCCATTCCAGAGTTAAAACTTTAAGGTCACAAGTCAACAAGATATTTTGCAGTACGAATATCTTGGCTCGCCTAGTCCTGCATGCACTAGGATCAGTGGCAGCAGCGATAACCCTTGTTCTGCCAGCCAGATTTCATATAAGGATTCTTCAATGGGTGTTGGCATCTCAGTGGTCAATGCTTCAACTGCCCTTGTCCGCTCCAATATGAATTACCAACTCTTAAGAAAAGTCTAATGTGGTGGATCCAGTCGGAACCACTGCTACAATGCCGTCCGTTTGTCCCCTTGCAGCCCATGGCCATAGGGGCCACAGATGCTTCCCAGCTAGGGTAGGGGGGTATTACCTGGGAAAGACGGTCCAAGGTATGTGTTCCTCTGAAGAGGCCAATTTGCATATCAACTTACTGGAGTTGAGAGCAGTGCTTTTAGCATTGCAAGCCTTTCAGGATGCTTTGCCATCAGGAGTGATTGCAATACAAACAGAGAATGTCAGTGGTTTGATACATCAAACAAGGAGAAACAAGATCATACCCCCATGTTGAGAAGCACTAAGGGTGTGGCAATGGGCAGTATCTTCCGACCGTTTTCTTGAATGGTCCGTCAACCAGAAAGTTGCAGAACTAATTTTCTGCAAGTGGGGCCAGCCTTCCTGTGATCTCTGCATCTCCCCTAAACAAAAAGTGCAGCAGCTATTTTGCCCTAATTCCCCCACGGGGGGAAGCACAGAGGGGTGCTGTTTTCCATGATTGGCCCCCGGATTGCTTTATGCATATCCCTGAATTCCCCTAATTCCAAATTTCTTTCAGAGAGCTGCCAGGTTGAAGACCAAGGTCATTCTCATTGTCCTATTTTGGCCTCAACAGATTTGGTTTCTTTTCCTGTGGCCTCGTTTAATTCACCAACCATGGATTTTGGACCCACCTCCTGATCTCCTTTCTCACCTGACGGGCATGACACATCCGGACCTCCAGAATCTCAGGCTGATAGCTTGGTTTCTCCAGTTCCATTAAAAGCCAGACAGTCGATACTCTCTTCTGCTGTTCCTAACATCTTGTGGTCTTCCCTTAAGCCATCCACTAGGACACTTTGCTAGTAAGTGGAAAAGATTTTGTACACTGGGCTCTTCAAAAGCATGTAGAGCCTTTCTTGGCCCAGTCAGACTTGTGCTTGAGT